>NC_057800.1:74373613-74376070 GCF_018294505.1 Triticum aestivum
GCGACTCCCAAGGGAAAAGAAAATGCTAGGTGGCAAATGGTAAAACCAATGTTAGGCATTTCTGGAGGAGTTTTACTCAAGGCGAACTGTCAAGGGGTTCCGGTAATAGCCCAACCGCATAAGGAACGCAAAATCCGGGAACATAACACCGATATGACGGAAACTAGGGCGGCAATAGTGGAACAAAACACCAGGCATAAGGCCGAGCCTTCCACCCTTTACCAAGTATATAGATGCATTAATTAAATAAGATATATTGTGATAACCCAACAAGTAAACATGTTCCAACAAGGCACAACAACTCCATGTTCCAACAAGGAACAAACTTCTATCTTCACCTGCAACTAACAACGCTATAAGAGGGGCTGAGCAAAGCGGTAACATAGCTAAACAACGGTTTGCTATGACAAGGTGGGTTAGAGGCTTGGTTCACAATATGGGAGGCATGATAAGCAAGTGGTAGGTATCACAGCATAGGCATAGCAAAAGAGCGAACATCTAGCAAGCAAAGATAGAAGTGATTTCGAGGGTATGATCATCTTGCCTGAAATCCCGCAAGGAAGAAGAACGAGTCCATGAAGAAGATAAACGGACGTAGACGAACGGGTCCTCACAAACGCGACGTTACCGGAACCAACCCGAAGAAGCAAACACCGGAAAGAAGCACACAACATAGTAAACAACCAACTCATGAACATGGTATGATATGCGGGATGCGGTATGCAATGTATATGCAAGATTTTACAAGGAATGCATGAACCTGGCCTCAACTTAGAAATTCAAGTGTGCCACTGGAAAGATGAGATGAAATCTCTTGAAAACGATATAAAGAACGCCGGAAATGGAGTTACGGTTTGGAAATGGCAAGCAATTCAAATATGGCACCGGTCTGCGATAAACAGCAAGTAGCCATCTAAATGCAACAAGATAAACATGCTACGGCACTCAAACATGGCAACAAAATACATGGCAGGGATCCATTCATGATGCTTAACAAAAGATGAACACTGAGCTACGGCCAATTCATCCATTAACAGGTTCAAACAATCATGGCAAAAATGCATACGGTAAACAGATTTCAGACTTAGTGAAATTAACACTTGTCTGGAATTTCAGATCAGGTAGCACACTTTGGAGCATGAAAACTATATGCTACAAGACCTGAACATGGCAAATTAAAGCACGGCATAGAGCTACTCAAAGAGCTTAACAAAAGCCCCTTAGTGACCTTGAGCCAAAAGGGATCGGAAAATACATTTGCAAGCATGTGAACATGACAAAAACATAATCAGTTCTCAGACTTTGTGAAAACTGGAGCATGCTGAAACAGATATCAAGTAGGCATGTTAACGAGCTCGATGCACTCACTACAGAGCAAGTCATGACAATCTAAGCATACACCCATCAAGAATACACAAAATTCAAGCTAGACATGGCAAGAACAATAACATAGCATGCACAGATCAACTACAACATCCTCGGCAAAATCGCTAACAAGTGGACAATCTGCCCAGATTCACGAAATAGCAAAAGTAGAGCTCGATTGACTCAAGCTAGGGTGCTTCATAATTGCAAACAAAGACATGGAAGGATTGAGCACTACAAGATTAACAAAATATCCTTATTGATCATCCTCAAAAGAGGCACGGATCACTAGGAAACAACATGAACATATGGCATAATGAGATAAACAGATCAAGGACTTAGTGGAAATGCTAAGTCCCTGAAATCAGCATTAACGAATGCACCACTTTGCAAGCTTGTGCTAGTCACCACACACATCACAAAAATACATGGTTTGCACCTCTGGAAAGATGGCAAAGCATATAACAAAACACATGTAGAGCTCAGGGGCATATCATGCACACAATAATCATGGCAAAAATGACAAATATCTAATTGGAGCAGCAGATCTGACAATTATCTCAAATAGCACTCTTCCAACAGCATTTCGGGCATCAAGATGAGCTCAAATGAAACTGATGCAATGAGATGAAATGATGTACTCTCTGAGACGAACATTTTGATATGCTATATGCATGAATCGGTGCTATGGATGTAGAGTTACGACATGATGAACATGGCCATATGAAATTGGGAATCTCGAGGACTTAGTGGAATTTTTACCCCGCGGAAAAAGTCAACGTGGGATGAGGTGGTGCGGGACGGCGCGGATCCGGGAAGGAGGACGCCGTTTGGTTGAGCGAGCGGGTGGATCTGATCCTGCTTCGCGGATCCAGACGGGGCGGCGAGGCTGCGCGCTCCGGCGAGCTGGCACGCCGGCGAGTTGGCACGCCGGCGAGGAGGAGGTCCGGCGATGGCCGCGGGGTACGGGCGGCGCGGGGCGCCACGCCGGCGACGAGGAACCTTGGAGGCGGGGCGGAGATCCATGGCGAGGCGCGGCGGCACACAGGCATGGCGGCGGTTGGTGGCGGACGCGGATGCCGAGGAGTTTCG
>NC_057800.1:74376437-74642503 GCF_018294505.1 Triticum aestivum
ACGCGAGCGGCGGCGGCTCTGGGCCCGCGCGGGCCCGATCCGGGTTCCGCGGGGCGCGGCGGCGGAGGGCGGCACTGGGACACGTGGCGCGCTCCGATTTGGCGTGGGACGAGGCGGACATGTCCGGCGCGGGAGGAAGAAACGTCCGGCGGTGCGAGGGAAGAGATCTAGGGTTTGTACCGCGAATTTGGAGGAGGGGGTCTTTATATAGAGGTAGAGGGAGCTAGGAGAGTCCAAATGAGGTGCGGTTTTCGGCCACACGATCGTGATCAAACGACCGAGATGATGGAGAGGGTTTTGGTGGTTTTGGGCCAAATTGGAGAGGTGTTGGGCTGCAACACACATGAGGCCTTTTCGGTCCCTCGGTTAACAGTTGGAGTATCAAACGAAATCCAAATGGTACGAAACTTGACAGGCGGTCTACCGGTAGTAAACCAAGGCCGCTTGGCAAGTCTCGGTCCAATCCAGAAATGTTTAATCCCCACACACAAAAGAAAGGTAGAACTGATCACCGGAGGAGAACGGAGCGCCGGAATGCAAAACGGACAACGAGGAAAATGCTCGGATGCATGAGACAAACACGTATGCAAATGAAATGCACATGATGACATGATATGTAATGCATGACACGCAAGCAATGACAAGGCAACAACAGCGAATAACTGGAGGACACGTGGTACATTGGTCTCGGGGCGTTACAGTTATCATCTGACTTAACTCCTGCCTTAATTGGCAACTGGTTTAACAACCTGCCGGTTTACCGTCTGGGTTAACTGCCTATTTTACCTGTCTGTCTTAACTATCAGCCAGTTTAACAACCTGCCAGTTTACCGTCTGACTTAACACCAACCGGTTTACCACCTGCCTTGACACCTGCTAGTTTACCACCCGCCTTAGCCATCTGTCTTAACTGTCAGCTGGTTTACCAAGTCCCAGTCGGGTTACAATTCCGGCCGGATCATACCGCGAGGTATATCCCCGACATTAGCCCCCAGTTTAATTTGGATTTATCCATGTTAAACTGATCCTGATCATCCTTAAGTCCTTGTTACTTCCTTCTTCTATAAAATCCTGGTCAATAGGCCAGCTTCATAATCCATTTGCTGACATTGCTTTGTCACAGAGAAATATTGTGAAGAATAACTCCTTTGATCACGGGATGATGTGTTACGGAACGAGTAAAGAGACTTGCCGGTAACGAGATTGAACAAGGTATCGGGATACCGACGATCGAATCTCGGGCAAGTATCGTACCGCTAGACAAAGGGAATTGTATACGGGATTGATTAAATCCTTGACATCGTGGTTCATCCGATGAGAGCATCGTGGAGCATGTGGGAGCCAACATGGGTATCCAGATCCCGCTACTGGTTATTGACCGGAGAGTTGTCTCGGCCATGTCTGCATGACTCCCGAACCCGTAGGGTCTACACACTTAAGGTTCGATGACGCTAGGGTTATAGGGAAAGTATGTATGCGGTTACCGAATGTTGTTCGGAGTCCCGGATGAGATCCGGACGTCACGAGGAGTTCCGGAGGTAAAGATTGATATATAGGAAGTATGATTTTGGCCACCGGAATTGTTCCGGGCATCACCGGTAGTGTACCGGGACCACCGGAGGGGTCGGGGGGTCTACCAGGTGGGGCCACCAGCCCCGGAGGCTTACATGGGCCAATAGTGGGAAGGGACCAGCCCCTAGGTGGGCTGGGGCGCCTCCCACCAAGGCCCAAGGCGTCCTCAAGGGGAGAGGGGGCAAACCCTAGGCGCAGATGGGCCCTAAGGCCCACCCTAGGTGCGCCCCCCTCTCTCTTCCCCTTGGCCGCCTCCCAGATGGAATCTGGGGGCTGCCGCCACCCCTAGGGAGGGAACCCTAGGTGGGGGCGCAGCCCCTCCCCTCCCCCTATATATACTTGAGCAAAGGGGCAGCCCAACACATGATTCAATCTCCCTGTTGGCGCAGCCCTACCCCTCTTCCTCCTCGTCTCTCGTAGTGCTTGGCGAAGCCCTGCTGGAGTCCCGCGCTCCTCCACCACCACCACGCTGTCGTGCTGCTGCTGGATGGAGTCTTCCCCAACCTCTCCTTCTCCCCTTGCTGGATCAAGGCATAGCAGACGTCACCGGGCGGTACGTGTGTTGAACGCGGAGGTGCCGTCCGTTCGGCACTAGGATCATCGGTGATTTGGATCACGACGAGTACGACTCCATCAACCCCGTTCACCGCTTAGCGATCTACCAGGGTATGTAGATGCACTCTCCTTCCCCTCGTTGCTAGATTACTCCATAGATTGATCTTGGTGATGCGTAGAAAATTTTGAATTTCTGCTATGTTCCCCAACACTTTGCTGGTTTATCATTGCCGGTTTACAAATATTGATGGCACCGGGTCATAATTGCAGTTAACATCAAGCTTGAAAATGTACCTCTTATATGCCTATCACTTGTAGCCCCCAAGTCTTAAGAAGGTAGCATAGCAACAACTTAAGACTTGCTTCAATATGAATGTCACAAGCTTGAAGAAATCCAGGTTGTTCATCTCAATCACCAGTCAGAACTGAATATTCCACATATGTAGCCCCCAAGTGCCGGGTTGTCATGCTTGCAGCAACCTGGGACTTGAAATTGCTTTATGCTTATAAAAACTTCAAAAAGTGTAGCCCCCAAGGGCCGGGTCATTATGCAATAATGAGCAGGGACTTTGTAAATATAATTGTGTAGACTTTGAACAGCAACGTGTAGTCACCAAGGGCCGGCTTAGTAAGTTAATATTGAGATGGGACTTTATATATACTTCATTGTGAATAACATTATATGATGTAACCCCCATCATGGGGCTTAAACCCACACCCACAAGGTTTAAGAGCCTTGTGCTTTACCAACTGAGCAGTGGACCCTTAAATATAATGGATTAAAAGCTTTGTACCTTGAACTATTGACAGGAGCAATTGGTAGCCCCCAAGGGCCGGCTCATTACGATGTGATGAGTTGGGTCTTCAATAAGTGAGCAAACAATGACTTTGCATTAGCCCCCAAGTGTCATGGTTCATGCTTGCAGCGACATGAGACATTGTGTATTTGATGTAATCCCAACTTGAATAATGTAGCCCCCAAGTGCCGGGCCGTAAGCCTGCAGCAACTCGGTACTATTCCTTCAATTGTAGAATAAATCATATCCATTGATAGTATGATAGTCATTGCGCTAAAGCGACTTTGAAAACTTTAATCATAATACTGGTTATTTGATAAGCATAATAAAATCCAGCCGTGTTGACTATTAAAGATTTTGAATAATATATCCTAGTTTGAAAACCGATTCCTGCCATATAAGCCGGTATATCCATGCACATATGATACATGCTATGATGATGTAATGATGATGTATGATGTAATATATGATGATGTATTGAAAGTGCGTTATATCGACTAGAGGGGGTGAATAGGTGATTTTTATGAAATTCTTCACTGAGGAATTTGCTAGTGAGGAAATTCCTTAGCAAAGAACTACTAGCAGCGGAATGAGTACTCAAAAGTAACATAACAGAATACAAGCATAATCATCATGATGAAATGAAGACAGACATAGAGTACAGAAGCGTAAGCACATGATAACACAGGATGAAGACAAACAAACTGAAGAAATTGAACTAAGGAAATTGAGAAAAGTCTTCAGTCAAAGTCTTCAAACACAGATATGAACAAGCACACAACACAGTTATGAGGAAATGAAAGAGTTGAGGAAATAGAACCAGTAAGCTTGGTGAAGACAACGATTTGGTAGACCAGTTCCAACTGATGTCTCAGTTGTACGTCTGGTTGGAGCGGCTGAGTATTTAAACTCGAGGACACACAGTCCCGGACACCCAGTCCTGAACACGCAGCTCAGGACACCCAGTACTCACCGTATTCTCCTTGAACTAAGGTCACACAGACCTCGTCCAATCACTCGTGGTAAGTCTTCAGGCGACTTGCAAACCTTCACAAACTTGGTCACTCGGCGATCCACAATTCCTCTTGGATGCTCTAGACCATGACGCCTAACCGTCTGGAAGAAGCACAGTCTTCAAAGGTAACAAGCGTTGGATCCACGCAGGATCAATCTCTTCAGTGATGCTCAATCACTTGGGGTTTGTAGGTGTTTGGGTTTTGGGTTTTTCCTCACTTGATGATTTTCGCTCAAAGTCCTCAGAGGATGGGTTGCTCTCAAATGACAAGTGTCGGTTTTTCTCAGAGCAGCAAACCAACTAGTGGTTGTAAGGGGGCGGCTATTTATAGCCTAGGGAGCGGCCCGACATGATAAGACATAAATGCCCTTCAATGATATGACCGTTAGGTGGATAGATATTTTGGGACAGCTGGCGCATAGCATAGCAACGGTCAGAATTTTGAGTAGAAAAATCCTCATGGTTATCATGTTCCTCACTGTGTAGGCAATCCGCACTGGCGAATTCCTAACTCCTCAGTCAGGACAAATTCCTCAGAGACCAGAAGAACTTCGTCTCTGTCACTGAAGAAAATGACTGAACTGTATGAGATTTCCAATGGCTTCACTCGAAGGGATTGGTAGGTGTAGGATTTTGAGTTGAGCATCACGTGGAAATTTTCCTTAGTATTTCCTCGACCCCTTTAATAGTACGGTGTTTCCTATGGCTCAAGAAAGAGAAAATGAAACTACGAAAACAAAAGTCTTCACGCTTCATGTTCCTCGAACGAATACCAAGTCTTCAAGGTCACACCAATTTCTTCACTTTCAAAGTCTTCAGAAAGTCTTCAGTGAATCAAAGTCTTCAGTCGAAGAACTTCATTTTTAGGGGTCAACTTTTTCTGTAAATATCAAACTCCCCATACACTTATAAACCTGTGTACACTCACAAATGCGTTAGTCCCTTAACCTATAAGTCTTCACTACACCAAAATCACTAAGGGGCACTAGATGCACTTACAATCTCCTCCTTTTTGGTGATTGATGACAATATAGGTTAAGTTTTCAACGGGGATAAACATATGAAGTGTAAATACTGATATTGACGAATTTGATCGTAAGATATAGAAGAACTCCCCCCTGAAGATGTGCATAGTGAGGAATTTGCTTTTGAAGCAATGCACACTTGAAGAGTTGAATCATGGAGATCTCCCCCTATATCTTGTAATTCATACACGCATTTGACATATAACAGTGAAGAATTTGAAATGCATGATGAAATATGGTGACTGGTGTAATTCAGCATGCGTGCAATTAATATTAATGAGGAATAAGCATGGAGAAAAACGTATCAAGAGTATCAGAGCACCATCGGGTTTAAGTTTTTAACTCGATCCAATAAAGTCTCAGAAGAACGGGAGTTGTAACTTAACAAAAAAATGCCCATATAGAAAGACCCGCTTGAAGACTAACTCAAAATTCTCCCCCTTTGTCATCAAATGACCAAAAGGATCGAATATGAGGACTAACGCTCCTGAAGAATATCAAGTTGATGAAGGAGCGCCAGCGTTGTTGGGGCGTTTGTTGTAGTAGGGCCTGCCGCAGTGTCGTCCAAGTCTTCATTTTCATCAGTGTCGCGCGATGAAGAATATGAGCTGGCCACCAGAGAAGGAACCTTGACCTTCTTGAATTTCTTCGGTGGAGGTGCAGACCAGTCAAAATCTTCATTGAGACCCATTTTCTTCAGATCTTCTTCATCATACAGATGTGACATGATTGCCCAGGTGCGACCGAAGACTTGATGGAGGTAGTAGTGGTTTTTCTTCACTGCATTGTGTGTGGCAGTCATGTTGTGAAGAAGTGAACCAAACTGACGCTTAACCCATTTGTGATTTCGATCCACCTTCTGGTGAAAACTAAGAAGAAGTTCACGGTCAATCATCACGCGCGGAGCAGTGGCTTGAGGAGTGGACTTGGGTGCATTGGCAGAGTCATGTGTGGCAGAGTCATCATTGGTGGAATAAGATGCAACTTTGCGAAACTAACCATCCAATGGACGAATGCCTTCATCTATTACAGCTGGTGCCTTGCCCTTTCCATCAACTGAGGAATATGTCTGCTTGAGGACTTCAATTGGGGACAAGTAGCTGAGGTGATTCTGGAAATCAGATTTTGTAGTTGAGTGAAGACCTTGTCCTGAGGAATCTCACAATCCAAGGTGCATAAGGCTTCAGCTCAAACGGAGACAGTGCAACATTTGCCATAGTCCTCATGAAGAAATCGTGATAATTGACAAGAATGCCATGAACGATGTTGAATACCAGATTCTTCATGATGCCAACAATTTCCTCATCAGATGAGTCATGGCCTTTGATAGGACTGATTGTCCTCGTAAGAATACGATAGACAATTCTGGGCACGTACAGCAATTCCTTCACGAGGAATTTGGTTCTTGGTGCTTGACCTGGCTTCAAAGGTTTCATCAGCACCTGCATGTAATGATGTGTGAGCTCAGATTCACTGTAGATGCAGCGAGCTTCTTCAAGGGGAGGACTGAGTGGTAGAGCACAAAGCAATTCAGAGGCTGATGCAGTGTAGTGAGTGTTTTCAGACATCCAGTCCAGCACCCATGAATTCACATCTTCGGCATCTCCAGTGATGTGCAGCGTTGCATAGAATTGAAGAATCAGTTATTCATTCCAATCGCAAATGTCAGAGCAAAAGTTTAGCAGTCCAGCATCGTGAAGAACACTTGGGACTGGTGCGAAGCACGGCAGAGATTCCATATCCACGTGAGGAATATGCTGATGATGGAAGATCTTCTCCTTGTTGAACAGCACTGAGGAATAGAAATTTGCTTGACTAGCAGTCCAGAAACACCTCTTCCTAATGCGAGCAGAGTTATATGGGTTGTAATCTTCGAAGAATACGTGCTCGCCGAAGAAATCATCAGCCTTGAACTTTTGCTTGCGTGAGAATGGATCCTTTGGCTTCAGTAGAGGAGTGTTAGTGCGTTGCATCACGACCTCAGGAATCTCAATCGTAGGTTCTTCAGGTTGAGGAATTTCTGTTTCCTCCTCAGTGGCAGTCTGCATCTTCAGATGTTCAGCAGCAACATTTTCTTCAGCACTAGTGGCTGGAATTTCCCCATGCACAGATGAAGTGGGATGAGTTTCTTCAGAGCCCATTTGAACAGTTGGTGTAGGCGACTAAGGTATTTGCTGCAGCGGTGTGAACATTGGAGAGTTTGGATGCTGACTTTCCCAGAATTCATCACTGATTATGGGTGTGGAGGAGCCACGTGCAAATCTTCATCTTCCATTTCTTCAACGCCTGCCTCTTCAGTTGTGAACTGAGGCATGGGTGAGGAGATGATAGGTGTTGAAGGGATCGCATCCACTTCAATTTCTTCATCCAACGGTTCAGACGAAGTAGCAGAAGGAGTTTCTTCATCAGATCCGCTGGGGATCACATATTCTTCATCAAAAGGAACAAGGTCCTTTGATGGCCTGGTTGAGATGGGAACAGCATCAATCGGATTTGCAAATGAACTTGTCATAGGCTTCATTTTCTTCGGAGCTGAAGAATCTGAAGCAACTGATGCTTTCCTTTTCTTCACTGCAGCACGCTCTGCAGCCTTGGTCTTCTTCACATCTGATGTAGATGGAAGGATTGGAGTTGAAGTTGGTGCAGGTGCAACTGAGGAATCTGGTTGATTTTCTTCAGGCACAACTGATGCAGTTGCCCTGAGTTCTTCAGTTTCTTCAGGCGCACCACTAGTGGGTGCCCTGGCAATTTCTTTAGTGGCTGGAATGCAGTCATCAGCCCCAGAACTCACATTTTCTTCAGTAGCCTGATTGTCATCAGCGGTGCTGGCATTTTCTTCAGTAGGCTGAGCAGATGCTTCAGCCTAAGGAATTTTCTGTTGCGTTGGGGCTGCAACATTGAAAGTGAAGTTATCCGCAAGTTTCACAAAACGATCCTTGGCCCCAAGCCAATCAGCAGTTGTCATAGAGACAACGTTTTTCTTCAGATAGAGCTCTTTCTTGTACTGCGCTTTCTTGATCTGCCTGGCCTTCTCAAATTTCCACTTCTCTTCTTGAATGAAGTGGGTCAGCATGTGACTTTGGCCAGGAGTCAGCTTGAAGTCAGGCATGGGAGTGTTGGGTTCCTTGTGCCAGACAATAATGTAGTCGAGGATCAACTTGGGATCCAAAAGCAGTGGCACCTCTGATCCTTTGGCTCTAGCGGCCCTGACTTGCCTGTCTCTGATGATTTCTGCAAGTTCATCATCATCAGCTTCGTCTTCTTCAGACGGTACTTGGAAAGCAACTTGTTTCTTTTGAGGACTTGGGCGAGGACCTCGTCCAGCAGTGGCCTTTGTCTTCAGCACTGAGGGGCCAGCTGAGGAACTTGGTGCAGCTGAGAAACTAGCTGAGACACCTGAGGCAATGGAGATGTCTGCAGTCCTTTGGCACAAGGCGAGATGCACAGGTGCTGAGGATTTAGTCGGAACAGCTGAGGGCTTAGGCGGAGGAGCTGAGGACTTTGGAGGAACAGGAGCAGCATGAGGAATTGGCCGTGAGGGCTTTGAGGATTCTGGCCGTGAGGGCATTGTTGGTGAAGCACTTGGCTTGCGCACAGGCTTCTTTGACATAGCCTTCTTTGGCTTGACAGCAAGGGCCTCAGCAGAGGCAGCAGTAGCAGAGTCTTCATTGAATTTTCTCACTGCTTCTTTGGCTTGCTTAGCCAACTTGGCTTGGCGCTTGGCCCATTCATCAGGATAGTCCTCACCGCGCTTGAGGCTGGTGGGATCAGCGATTTGTCCAGGTGCCAATGGAGCTCTTGGGCATGGAGGATTGAGTGCAAATTTCTTCATATACTTAGGAGTGACATATCTGTACTCCCTCCATTCTCTTGCACATCTCCTCTCTATCTTATGAATGCGCACTTTGCGCTCATTCTTGGTTTCCTCAGTAGGTGTGCAGTACCTAGCATATATTTCATCAGGGATCTCAAATGTTGTATTTACCTCAGGCCTCTTTCCTCCCTTCTGTGGCTTCTTACCGTCCACCATTTTCTTCAGTTGAGTAATTTGAACAATTAAATTCTCTAAAGAAGTATGCAACTTTTCTTCAAGGAACGCTGCAAATGAGTTAAGTTGATGAGAACCTAGTGATTTAGCAGCTGACATGTGTACCTGTGAATAGAGTATAGTTGCGAGGAATTTGGAGAGGTCATATGCGTTCTCAGAGGGTTTTCAAAAGAACAAGTTTGATGAATTTGACCAGATGAGTCTTGAAGAATTTCACTAAGCGTTCTTTGTCTTAGGTTCCAGAGTTGTATAGATCGAAGATCCACACAATTGAGGAATCTTGAAAAAAAATGATGCTTAGAGAAACGAATCAAGAACAGATGACTTGTGAGGTGTTTAGTGTGTGAAACTATGAAGAAAAACACCTTTGAAGATTTTGAAGATAATCATTCGAATCAACGAGGGTAGTAAAAGTAACTTTTAATTACCCTGGACGAAGAACACGACGAACTGGAGTAAGGAGATGTGAAGTTCGTCTGTGCAGATCTTCCACGCCGTAACTTGGCGGAGGAAGGCGGCTACGGCGGCGGCGGAGTGAAGATTTCCGCGGTCGGCGCGAGTACGTCGGCGACGAGGTCGAGGTAGTGAAGCTCTTCCTCACCGGCAGCGATGAAGTAGCGGCGGCGCTAGGGTTTGAGAAGCTCGAGCTGGAGAGAGAGGTCAAGCAGAGTAAAAGAAGTGAGGAAGGGGCGGAGGGGTATTTATAGCCACAGTGAAAAACTGCTTGCCCAAAGAAATTGGACGAACGTGCCCCTGACCCTTCTCATTCGCTTGACATGTGTAACCCACGTACTGAGAGGTGGAGATCGTGTGCGATCGTGGGTGAGTGGATAAGTATAACGTGGGATGCAGAACGGTTTGAGCGGCAAAGCCGAATTTTTTGATAAAATAGGTTTTAAAGTTCCGTTCGCAATTTCTTCAGCTGACAAGGACACAGTGAAGATTTTGAACGAGTTTCAAATAGGACGCACATGAAGAATTTGTGAATAGATTGGGTTGAGTATAGAATAGAGGGGGAAGGGTCCGATCACATTCACTTAGCAGAAAAACCAACTTGAAGAATTAGCAATAAGTGAATGCTGTAGAGGACATTAACTTATATATATATAGTCAATGGAGAAAAACGACGGAAGTAGTGAAGACAATGCAAAGTTGAAAATATGAATAATTGAGGAATTTCAACTTTTGGTGGTGGCGTGACCCACCGTATAAGAATGATGGTTTCAGACACCGCGTACAATTATCGTAGGGTTCTGAGAATCAAATTCTTCGTTAATTTCTTCACACTAAGAGTGTTGTTCTTCATTGAATTGAAGAAAAACGTTTCTTCATGTGTTGCACATCTAAGTCATCAATTTTGCATAAGTGTTAGGATGAGTGTCCTTTTCAAAGAACATTCGAAGATTCTAGGATATTTAGCTCACATGCAACTTGCTAAATATCTTCTCATCCAAGGGCTTTGTGAAGATGTCGGCTAGCTGTTCTTCTGTCTTCACATGCTCAATAGAAATGTCGCCCTTCAACACATGATCATGAAGAAAATGATGACGAATCTGAATGTGCTTTGTCTTCGAGTGCTGAACTGGGTTGTGAGCAATCTTGATGGCACTCTCATTGTCACAAAAGAGAGGCACATTCTTCATGTTGACGCCATAGTCCTTGAGAGTTTGCTTCATCCATAGCAGTTGAGCACAGCAAGAACCAGCGGCAATGTACTCAGCTTCAGCAGTAGATAGTGATACGCAGTTCTGTTTCTTCGAGGACCAACAGACCAAAGATCGTCCGAGGAAATGACATGTACCAGATGTTGACTTGCGGTCCACACGATCACCAGCATAGTCAGAGTCAGAATATCCAATGATATCAAAAGCCGAGCCCTTGGGGTACCATAATCCAAGTGTTGGTGTGTGAGCTAGATATCGAAGAATATGCTTCACAGCCTTATGGTGTGATTTCTTCGGTGTAGCTTGAAAACGGGCACACATGCAAACACTAAGCATTATATCTGGCCTAGATGCACATAAGTACAATAAAGAACCAATCATTGAGCGGTATACCTTATGATCGAAGTCAATACCATTCTCATCAGTGCACAGATGGCCATTTGTGGGCATAAGAATTTTGACGCCTTTGCAATCTTGCATGCCGAATTTCCTCAGTACATCCTTGAGGTATTTCTCCTGAGATATGAATATGCCATTGCGTTGTTGACAAATTTGAAGACCTAAGAAGAATTTCAACTCTCCTGACGGTGTCCTGGACTAGGGGGTACTCACCAGGTCATCTCCCGATCTGTTAGATTGGGCCGAGGACCCCCATGGCCGTATACTCATGGAGCAGTTTGGACAGCTGCCGCATACAAGGAAGATTCCACAAGACTTGGCGATCAAGCAAGGACTCCTCCCCACCGGCGTATTCGGCTAGGACTCTTGTTATCCTAGGCCTCTGGTGCATTATATAAACCGAGGCCAGGCTAGTCGATAGAACATACACATAAACAATCATACCGTAGGCTAGCTTCTAGGGTTTAGCCTCCTCGATCTCGTGGTAGATCTACTCTTGTACTACTCATATCATCAATATTAATCAAGCAGGACGTAGGGTTTTACCTCCATCGAGAGGGCCCGAACCTGGGTAAAACTTCGTGTCCCTTGTCTCCTGTTACCATCCGGCCTAGACGCATAGTTCGGGACCCCCTACCCGAGATCCGCTGGTTTTGACACCGACATTGGTTCTTTCATTGAGAGTTCCGCTGTGTGATCGACAAAAGGATCGATGGCTCGCCTGCAGATCAACTGCGACTTCGGCATCTCCGTCACCAGCTCGACTGGTCACCTTGGTTCGACGAAGAACTGCGCCCCGTGTTCGGATCACCATGTTCGGACGAGGGACTTCATCAAACATCAACTCCGATCTCTATCAAGATCATGGAGGAATCATCCATGGAGCTCGGGGGCTCAACGTCAACATTGCCCTCAAGTGACCGTGCAGTTTTTCTGGACTGCGAACTCGTATCTGCCGCCACCACCTCCTCGAGTATTGCTTTGACGATCACTTTGGTGGAATTGTGCAAAATTGAGTCTACAACAACCCTGGAAAATTTCGTCGAGTTCCGATGAAGGAGTCTTTGGCAATCCACGATATACCGGAGCCCTGTCAAATCTGGATGGGAATCTGGATGAGTTTAGGGCGTGGTGTCCAGCTTCTAGCTCGGAAGTCCTTGGGAAGATCCAACCATGATCGGCTGCGGAATTCCTATATCTACCACCTCTCAAAATTTCAGCTCGATCCGACCGTCCAAACTCCGGGAACCTTCCGATTAGTGCATCACTTTTCGGATCTGTTTTCTGCGCGAAAACGAATCCGACCCGAGTTCGTCTTTTTAATGAACGAGATTTCGGACATCCCTTTTGAAGGAAGTTTTGTATGGGGTATTGTGTTTTGTTCCCGAACACATCCCACTAATTTTAAGATCTTTTGAACATGATCTTCAACATCATGCTGGTGTCAAACCAGTCCGGCAATATTGCTCCACGGCTGCCGACATGCGCTAGACATGTCGTCACTTTGTTGAGCCGAGCTCAACTTCTTCGGATCATCATCTCGGCAAGCCGAACAAGAGTCCGGCATCACGAAGGATAAATCATCACCAACATCGCCGCCCCACGGATTACACGGAGCGGGCATACCGGCATCGCCGCACGGTCGCTTCATCAAGCCGTCATCGACCACGTCACGACCTGCATCGGCAGGGCCGCGCTATTACTTCTTCAAGCTGGTGTCCATCACGCCAACCTACTTCGACTCATCGGCTGACATCGAGGCTTCGACATCTCGGCTGGACCGGGGGCTTCGCCATCTCTTCATCAACCTACTCCGGATACTTCGGCGTCACTAGCCGACCAGCTCCGTCACGTTAGCTGAGCCGAGGGCTTTGTCTCGGCGAGCCAACCTTTGCCAGCATTGCCATGCCGTTGTTTTATCGCCCATCAGGCAATGGGTGTGCGGATCAAGTCCCAATTTTGGGAATCACCTTCCTTCGGATTGCTACAACAAATAAACCAGGTGCTATTAATCCCAGTATTTTTTGCTTGTTTGGGTTCATTTTTCCCTAGGAATTATTACTCTGGTTTGTCCATCATATGTACACAGGTCTATCAAATGGTGGCCGCATTAACGACAGTCGCATGGTGGTTCGGTCAGTTTCTGTACATAGTCCGGCGAACGCCGCATCCGGAGCTCGGACCGACCTGTGAATTCAGGCTATGTCACGCCTTTACCGCATCACGCCGACGCCCTGCATCGACATTGACTTCGGCGCCAGGCCATATTTCTTTTATTACTCACTTTGCATAAATTATTTATTATGCAACGATTTTTTTAATTATCATTATTACTATTATCTCCGGTTTGCACTATTTTTTGTGCACAGGAAAATGATCCGGGGACTTCGGCGTCACCCTGCCGGTCTGCATTGACCGTGCTATGTCACCACTTCGGGGTGTCAAGCTCTCCGCTCCGCCACCTCGGGACCTGCTTGGGAGATGGAACCTTGCCCCGCACCAAGCTCGGACCGCGTCATCAATACCGAACACATTAACCAGCTAAGTCGCTTTCATGCTCAAAGCTTTAATTTCTGACTTGTGTTCGGTTCGACCAAGCATTATACTTTTTTGGAAAAAAGTTGCTTGTAAAAAATTTCCTTGTCCCAACTTTGTTTGTGACGCATAAATTCAAATACCCAATTCATTTGGGGGCTTCCTTCATGAAGCTTTTCCGCTTGCATATGATTATACTTGTACGGCTTCGTTCATTGTTCGTGTATTACGCCACAATATGCACCATATTGACTTAAGCGATTTGCAAGCTGGGTTGCCTCGCTCCTGTGTTTACCACTATGTTCCCGATTGTTTGGCTAGGGAGTAAAGGGAGCACCTCTGCGATTGTTACGATCGGGTCGCCCGAGCCAGACCTCAGACTGGGTGAAGCTGAAAGCTAGCGCTCTTATAGTTTTCAATGATGGTCGGCACACAACGGAACTCATGAGTACAAAAAATCTATTGCACAAGTCTCATAATAACAATGAGCACCGAAGAAAGGTATCGGTGGGGGTACTATTTTCTTCGAAGATGCTTCTTACACTTCACGGTAATATAGCATAAGTTCCCTGAGCGCGCTTTGTCTGTTACAACCTTATGGCCTGATTGCCTGGTTATTGGAAAGACCGTCGATATTCTCGACACGGGAGTACATAACACTTTTCGGTCCTTGACCGAAGAGGGAGAAGCTGACGGTCGGTTAAGACGCGTTTAAAGTTCGGTTGAACATAGATATGATATAAGTACCTCGGTACATGCAATCATTCTTTTACTCAAGTCACTTGGGGGCTCTTAAGTTTATTTGAGCCGTTTTATAATAAGCGTTCTTCTTCTTAGTCGTTGCAAAGTATTATTATTATTATTATTATTATTATTATTATTATTATTATTATTATTATTATTATTATTATTATTATCTATCACTTCTTTTTTCGACACGAGCGTGTGGTCGCTAGCCGGGGAGCCTAATTTCTCTCTCAAAGCCGCTTGAGTTTAGTTTGCTAAACTGGCCTAATGAGAAGTACTCCGCCCTTTGGATAGGAGGTTGAAGCCGTAGGCTGACCCGCTTGAAGTCTTGAGATAGGATGTATCATGTTAAAGCACGACAGAAGCACTTCTTTTGCTAAGGCCAATTTTCGGATTGGCACCGAACACTTGATCTTGTTCGGACGTCAAGTTTTTAATGACGTTTTTTGGTTTTCCAAGCTTATGGCACTTTTAAACTATTTGTGTGTTTTCAGCACAAGTCTCGCAGTGCAACGCCGGACACCTTTAGAGATTCGGCAAAAACATTCTTGGATATTGCTATATATGCATCGGTTTCAAATTGTGCCTTCGATCAATAGTTGGGTTGCCCGGCTCCTGCGCTTGCCTCCTACGTTCCGCTTTGTTCGGCTAGGTGTGCAAAGGGAGAACCACTACGATTGTGCTTCCAGCTCACATGGTTAAGCACCTCAGTGGAGAAAGCCGAAAACTGACTGTCACAATAAGCGTAAACTGGTCAGCGATCCGATGACAGTGTTAAATGACGGGCCATTCATAACAATGGCCGAAGTGTTTACGGCTTGACCTCGACTGTCGCCGAACACCATCGGGGGCTATTAACTGGCCTCCCAAAATAATCCTTGATATTTTGCTCTTACATTGGAGCTGAGGTTGCATGATCATGCTTAGCATGACAACCCAAAGAAAGGAACCGATAACATGACTATTTTCTTTGGAAAACATTTCTTCTGTTAAACAGTAATATAATATATCTCTCTGCGTACCTTTGTTTATAAAACTGTATGGCCAGATTGCCTTGTTTTTTGTAAATCTTTGCCCTCATAAAGGCTTTATAAAGTAGGACAAACACTCCTCGGCTATTGGCCGAGGAGGTGGAAGCTGCTGGTCGGTCAACAAAGTTTTGTACAATGCGGATCCGAGCATTAATGACGTAAAGTACTTGGATACATAGAGTCATTACACATAATTTATGATTTTACTATGGATATTGATCCTTAATTCGGCCACCCGTGCCCGCATTAAGGCTCGGGGGCTACTGGGCTTCGGGCTTATTTATTTACAAATATTAAAGGGGCACATCGATCCCCTAATCTGGTGTTGCCACCCGACCAGTGTCTCGGGGGCTACTGCATTGCATGTCCAATGCAGAAAATTTTATGTGCAATATAGTTTCCGAGGAGATTTTGATCCTCAGGTTGGTCGGCCACACCCAACCTGAGTCTCGAGGACTGAGCACGCCGCTTTTTGTGTCCCGAAGTATTCTGCCGAGCTAGGACTTGATCCTCAGACCGAATTTGCAAATCAACCTGAGTCTCAGCGGCTACTGGGATCAGCGGTCTTATGTCATCCTTCATGTGCATCGCGGGTTTTAGACCGATACCCACCTTGAGGGCTACTGGCTATATATCTCGGCAGAGAATAAATTGCACCAATCAAAAATATTGACAAAAATCGGCCCACATTCGGGGTGGTGCACCACCTTGGAAGCAGTCCGGCATAAAGCTCGGGCGCTAGTGGCTGGCTCCATAGAGGGCATTTCCGGCATTAAGCTCGACTAAACCCCTTCAAACTTCTTTGAACCAAGGTGATTTATGACACCTCGGATACAGTCCGGCGTTGGAGCTCGGATACATAGTCCAGCGTTGGAGCTCGGATACAGTCCGGCGTTGGAGCTCGGATACATAGTCCGACATTGGATCTCGGATACATTCCGGCGTTAGAGCTGGGAAGCGGTCCGACGTTGGTGCTCGGCTGCAAAAGATACCTCGAATGCAGTCCGGCATTGGAGCTCGGACGCAAGAGGACGCTGCCGCCCGGGAACAACTTCAAACCCGAGGTGTGGCATAAAAATAACAAGGCATTGATAAAGGCCCGAAACTTAAAGGGGCTCCTTGGATACCCGACGTGTAAACTCGTCGAATGCATTTCGGCGATCCTCAAGATCGAAGATGAGAAGATTTGTTGAACCAGTTTTCAAGATCGATGACCGAAGATGAAGAACGGTTCAAAAGAATTGAGGAGCTTCCCTAACTTGAAGACCGGTTCAGGGGGCTACTGACGGTGTCCTGGACTAGGGGGTACTCACCACGTCATCTCCCGATCTATTAGATTGGGCCGAGGACCCCCATGGCCGTATACTCATGGGCCAGTTCGGACAGCTGCCGCATACAAGGAAGATTCCACAAGACTTGGCGATCAAGCAAGGACTCCTCCCCACCGGCGTATTCAGCTAGGAATCTTGTTATCCTAGGCCTCTGGTGCATTATATAAACCGAGGCCAGGCTAGTCGATAGAACATACACATCAACAATCATACCATGGGCTAGCTTCTAGGGTTTAGCCTCCTCGATCTTGTGGAAGATCTACTCTTGTACTACCCATATCATCAATATTAATCAAGCAGGACGTAGGGTTTTACCTCCATCGAGAGGGCCCAAACCTGGGTAAAACTTCGTGTCCCTTGTCTCCTGTTACCATCCGGCCTAGACGCACAGTTCGGGACCCCCTACCCGAGATCCGCCGGTTTTGACACCGACATCTCCCATCATAGACATTTGGTATTCTTCACTCATCATATAGGCAAATTCATCACTATAACGTTGGTCAGTATAGCCAAAGATAATATCATCAACATATATTTGGCACACAAATAATTCACCATTATAAGATTTAATGAAAAGAGTAGGGTCGAGTGAACCGGGTTTGAAGCCTTTCGTCATGAGGAATTCCTTCAAAGTATCATACCACGCCCGTGGGGCCTGCTTGAGGCCATAGAGGGCCTTGTTGAGTGTGAAGACTTTGTCAGGATTCTTTGGATCTTCAAAACCTGGGGGTTGAGCAACATATACTTGTTCCTCAAGCTTACCATTGAGGAATGCACTTTTCACATCCATTTGATATAAAGTGATATCATGATGGTTAGCATAAGCAAGTAATATGCGAATAGCCTCAAGTCTAGCAACAGGTGCAAAAGTTTCATTGAAATCAATTCCTTCAACCTGTGTGTAGCCTTGAGCTACAAGCCGTGCCTTATTCCTCACCACAAGGCCATTTTCATCTTGCTTGTTGCGGTAGATCCACTTTGTGCCGATGATATTGTGCTTGCGAGGATCTGGACATTTGACCAGTTCCCAGAAATTGTTGAGCTCGAACTGATGTAATTCTTCTTGCATGGCCTGAATCCACTCAGGCTCCAGAAATGCTTCATCTACCTTAGTGGGCTTTGTAATAGAGACAAAAACATAGTGCCCACAAAAGTTAGACAAATGTGAAGCTTTTGAGCGTGTGAGAGGACCTGGCGCTTTGATGTCATTGATGATCTTTTCAACTTGCACTTCTTTTGCAATGCGAGGATGAGCTGGTTGCCGTTGAAGAATTTGATCAGCGTTTTCTTCAGCACCATTTTCTTCAGCATTTTCTTCAGGTGCATTAGCTCGACGTTTTTCATGTTCTGGAATGAATTCTTCAGCAGATTCTTCAGTAGGAATGACATCCTCAGTAGCCTTGAATTTGATAGTTTCCTCAGGCGCTGGTTCATCTATCACAGTAGGTAGGTGCTCTCTTTGCGAGCCATTAGTTTCATCGAACCGCACATCTACAGTTTCAACAACCTTGTGAAGAACGTTGTTGAAGACTCTGTAGGTGTGCGAGTCCTTTCCGTAACCAAGCATAAAATCTTCATGTGCTTTCGGTGCAAATTTTGAGTTGTGATGAGGATCTCTTATCCAACATTTAGCACCGAAGACTTTGAAATAACTTACATTGGGTTTCTTATTAATGAGGAGTTCATAGGAAGTCTTCTTGAAGAATTTGTGAAGATATACTCTATTGATGATGTGGCACACAGTATCAATTGCCTCAGTCCAGAACCGACGAGGCGTTTTGTATTCATCAAGCATAGTGCGAGCCATCTCAGCAAGAGTCCTGTTCTTACGCTCCACGACGCTGTTCTGCTGAGGAGTATAAGGAGCAGATAACTCATGAGTAATACCAAGTTCATCAAGATAGTCATCGAGACCAGAATTCTTGAACTCAATGCCATTGTCACTTCTGATGTGCTTGATCTTCACACCAAAGTTGGTTGAAGCCCTCGAGGAAAATCGTTTGAAGACTTCTTGCACTTCATGTTTGTAAGTAACAAGGTGTACCCATGTGTAGCAAGAATAATCATCAACAATAACAAAGCCATATTGAGATGCTTCATTTGAAATAGCAGAATAATGATTAGGACCAAAGAGATCCATGTGAAGCAATTCAAATGGGCGAGTGGTGGTCATGATAGTCTTCACTGGATGCTTGGCCTTCGCCATCTTCCCAGCTTCACAGGCTCCGCATAGGTGATCCTTGAGGAATTTGACATTCTCGATGCCAATGACATGCTTCTTCTTCGCAAGCGTGTGCAAATTCCTCATGCCTGCATGACCAAGTCGTCGATGCTAGAGCCAGCCTTCTGAAGCTTTTGCAAGTAAGCACATGACTGGTTGTGGTCTTGTAGAGAAATCAACAATATACAGGTCTCCTCTCCTAAAGCCTTCGAAGACTTTGGAATTGTCAGCTTCCATAACCACAACACAACGATACTTGCGAAAGACAACAACCATATCAAGATCACAAAGCATTGAGACAGACATAAGGTTGTATCCTAAGGACTCAACAAGCATGACTTTGTCCATGTGTCGATCCTTTGTGATAGCAACATTACCTAGACCCAATACCCTACTTTTGCCTTTGTTAGCAAAGATGATATGCTTCAGATGCGATGGAGATAATGGAGCATCCATCAATAGATTCTTGTCACCAGTCATGTGGTTTGTACATCCACTATCGAGGACCCACTCAGTGGCTTTGGGTTGATCATC
The DNA here is from genome assembly GCF_018294505.1 of Triticum aestivum. Lineage (NCBI taxonomy): Eukaryota > Viridiplantae > Streptophyta > Magnoliopsida > Poales > Poaceae > Triticum > Triticum aestivum. The sequence goes on from NC_057800.1 coordinate 74,395,912, forward strand.
CTGCAGATGAATCAGTGCAGCTTACAAACTCATATACTTCATCAGTGAAGAATAGGACATCAATTCATCAGATCAATTTCATCAAGCAAAAGAACAGATAAAGCAATATGAGGACATGAGAAATGAAAGTTCATTTCTTCATGATTAGCCTGCGTCCTATCAGGCATACTCAGGTCTCCAGCAAATTCTTCAGACGATTACGTACGTCTGGAGACCTGACCCTGCAGAAGAGATTAGTTCTTTTTCTTCACCACCCACATCTGAAGGGGTGGCAAAGAGTTCATCATTCTGCGAGCTCCATACGAGAAGGATGGCATAGAAGCCAGTCCATTTCGTTTCACATAATAGGGGTTAGAATAAGCATAAGAGTAAGCAGAGAAATTCTTCGAGGACTTATGGACATAATAATTTGAAGAATAATGCACATATCCATAATCCTTAGATCTTCCCTACGAAACAGACGAGTTAGCACGATGATGTTCATATGAGGACTTCTATCCTTTTGAGGAATTTGATCCATGTGAGGAGTTTAGTCCGTATGAGGACTTGGATCCATATGAAGAATTTGATCTGGGGTTCCTATTCTTCATAGGTGGCGTCATGATGTCATTCACCTGAAGATTTTCAAGGCATCTTTTGGGAACCCGGATTTTCTTCATAGGGGAGCCGTTCCTGCAGTTAGTGCCAACATATCTAGCAAATACTTCACCATTTTGATTTTTGAATAGTTTATAGTTGGAGTCAAATGACTTGTCATCAGAACAAGGAGATGCACATGCAAATCCAGATAAGTTAGATGGATCAACCGGAGGTCCCTTTGCAGCAACCCATGTAGTTTTGGGGTACTGCTCAGGCTTCCAATATGTACCATCAGCATTGAGTTTCCTCTCAAAGGCAATACCCTCTTTCCTAGGGTTCCTATTGAGGATCTGCTTTTTAAGCACATCACAAAGAGCCTGATGCCCTTTGAGGCTTTTGTACATGCCTGTCGTGTACAATTCCTTCAGCCCTGCATCGTCAGTGATACTAGCAATGTCCTCAAATGAGGAATTAGTGATAGCAGAGGCATGTGAAGAATTTGAAACATTAGCAGCATTTGAACATTCAGGTGAAGAATTAGCAGTTTCATGTTCAATGCATTTCAAACATGGAGGAACAAATTCTTCCTGAGATGCGCTGATATGTTGAGCAAGTAATGAATCGCGCTCCTTCTGAAGATCTTCATAACTCACTCTTAGCTTTTCAAGATATTGCTTTCTTTGAAGAAATTCATAAGAAAGCTTCTCATGATCGGATAAGAGAGTGTTATGATGACTTTGAAGATTGTCAAACCTAGTCTAAAATCTCTGAAGATTTTTAGTCAAGGCTTTAGTGCGATCCATTTCTTCACCCAACATATCATCACTTTTGTCTAGCATGTTTTGAACCTCTTCTAAAGCCCTTTGTTGTTTTACAACAATCTTAGCAAGTTTAGAATAGCTAGGCTTAAGATTTTCATCAGATTCATTCTCACTTGATTCAGATGAGGTATATTTGAGTACCTTGGCACCCTTTGCCATGAAGCAATAGGTGGGAGCATAGTCATCATCCCCTTCATCAGCTTTGTTGGTGAGGTTATTTTCTGCAGTGTTGAAGATAGACTTGCTGACGAATGCAGTAGCGAGAGCTAGGCTTGCCACTCCGGATTCGGACTCCTTAGATGACTCCTCTTCCTCATTTTCTTCAGATTTAGCCTCAGAGTCCATTTCCTTGCCACTGAATGCCCTAGCCTTCTTGGAGCTGCTCTTCTTGTGATATGAAGGCCTTGAGGATTTTGATGATTAGGATTTTGTGGATTTTTTCTTTTTCTTCGCATCATTAGAACTGTAATCCTTGTATTTCTTCTTCTTTGATTCCTTTTCCCATTGAGGACAATCTTGAATGTAATGTCCAGGCTTCTTGCATTTGTGGCAGAGCCTCCTCTTGTAGTCACTGGATGAGGAATCACTGCTCCTTGAGGGTCTTCCAAGGCAACCACATCTTGAGAACTTTTGGAACTTCTTCACAAGCAGAGCCAGATCATGGCTTAGTTCTTCAGGATCACCAAGGCTGCTACCAGAGTCTTCATCTTCGGACTCAGATACTGCCTTGGCCTTCAGTGCATGTGTTCTGCCATAGCTTGAACCATAGAGATCTCTCTTTTCAGCAAGTTGGAACTCATGAGTATTTAGCCTTTCGAGAATATCAGCGGGATCAAGTGACTTGTAATGAGCACGTTCTTGTATCATTAATGCTAGAGTGTCAAATGAGGAATCAAGCGATCTCAGCAATTTCTTCACCACCTCATGGTCGGTGATGTCAGTGGCACCAAGTGCTTGAAGCTCATTTGAGATGTCAGTGAGGCGATCGAAGGTTTGTTGAAAATTTTCATTGTCGAGTCTTTTGAAGCGGTTGAAGAGATTGCGAAGAACATCAACTCAAGAGTCACGCTGAGTTGAGACTCCTTCATTCACTTTGGACAACCTGTCCCAGATAAGCTTCGCTATCTCCAAAGCACTCACTCTGCCATACTGTCCTTTGCTCAGATGGCCACATATGGTATTCTTCGCTTGAGAGTCGAGTTGCTTGAATCTCTTCACATCAGCAGCATTCAGAGAAGGTGTGATTGAGGGAACGCCATTTTCCAAAACATACCAGAGATCGTTATCAATTGCTTCAAGATGCATTCGCATCTTATTCTTCTAGTAGGGGTAGTCCGTCCCATCGAAGGTAGGACACCCAGTAGAGACCTTGATCATACCTGCGGTCGACATAACTAAAACTCCAGGCAGTTAAACCAAAATCACACAGAACAAGGGAGTACATTGCTTTGATACCAATTGAAAGTGCGTTATATCGACTAGAGGGGGGGTGAATAGGCGGTTTTTATGAAATTCTTCACTAAGGAATTTGCCGGTGAGGAAATTCCTTAGCGAAGAACTACTAGCAGCGGAATGAGTACTCAAAAGTAAACATAACAGAATACAAGCATAGTCATCATGATGAAATGAAGACAGGCACAGAGTACAGAAGCGTAAGCACAAGATAACACAGGATGAAGACAAACAGACTGAAGAAATTGAACTGAGGAAATTGAGAAAAGTCTTCAGTCAAAGTCTTCAAACACAGATATGAACAAGCACACAACACAGTTATGAGGAAATGAAAGAGTTGAGGAAATAGAACCTATAAGCTTGGTGAAGACAATGATTTGGTAGACCAGTTCCAACTGCTGTCTCAGTTGTATGTCTGGTTGGAGCGACTGAGTATTTAAACTCGAGGACACACAGTCCAGGACACCCAGTCCTGAACACGCAGCTCAAGACACCCAGTCCTCGCCGTATTCTCCTTGAACTAAGGTCACACAGACCTCGTCCAATCACTCGTGGTAAGTCTTCAGGCGACTTCCAAACCTTCACAAACTCGGTCACTCGGTGATCCACAATTCCTCTTGGATGCTCTAGACCATGACGCCTAACCGTCTAGAAGAAGCACAGTCTTCAAAGGTAACAAGCGTCGGATCCACGCAGGATCAATCTCTTCAGTGATGCTCAACCACTTGGGGTTTGTAGGTGTTTGGGTTTTTCCTCACTTGATGATTTTCGCTCAAAGTCCTCGAGGATGGGTTGCTCTCAAATGACAAGTGTCAGTTTTTCTCGGAGCAGCCAACCAACTAGTGGTTGTAGGGGGCGGCTATTTATAGCCTAGGGAGCAGCCCGACATGATAAGACATAAATGCCCTTCAATGATATGACCGTTAGGTGGATAGATATTTCGGGACAGCTGGCGCATAGCACAGCAACGGTCGGAATTTTGAGTAGCAAAATCCTCAGGGTTATCATGTTCCTCACTGTGTAGGCAATCTACACTGGCGAATTCCTAACTCCTCAGTCAGGAAAAATTCCTCAGAGACCAGAAGAACTTCGTCTCTGTCACTGAAGAAAATGACTGAACTGTATGAGATTTCCAATGGCTTCACTCGAAGGGATTTGTAGGTGTAGGATTTTGAGTTGAGCATCACGTGTAAATTTTCCTTAGTATTTCCTCGACCCCCTTTAACAGTACGTTGTTTCCTATGACTCAAGAAAGAGAAAATGAAACTATGAAAACAAAAGTCTTCATGCTTCATGTTCCTCGAACGAATACCAAGTCTTCAAGGTCACACCAATTTCTTCACTTTCAAAGTCTTCAGAAAGTCTTCAGTGAATCAAAGTCTTCAGTCGAAGAACTTCATTTTAGGGGTCGACTTTCTCTGTAAATATCAAACTCCTCATAGACTTGTAAACCTGTGTACACTCACAAACGCATTAGTCCCTTAACCTATAAGTCTTCAATACACCAAAATCACTAAGGGGCACTAGATGCACTTACAATCTCCCCCTTTTTGGTGATTGATGACAATATAGGTTAAGTTTTCAACGGGGATAAACATATGAAGTGTAAATACTGATATTGAGGAATTTGATTGCAAGATATAGAAGAACTCCCCCTGAAGATGTGCATAGTGAGGAATTTGCTTTTGAAGCAATGCACACTTGAAGAGTTGAATCATGGAGATCTCCCCCTATATCTTGTAATTCATACACGCATTTGACATATAACAGTGAAGAATTTGAAATGCATGATGAAATATGGTGACTGATGTAATTCAGCATGCGTGCAATTAATATTAATGAGGAATAAGCATGCAGAAAAACGTATCATGAGTATCAGAGCACCATCGGGTTTAAGTTTACAACTCGATCCAATGAAGTCTCAGAAGAACGAGAGTTGTCACTTAACAAAAAAATGCCCATATAGAAAGACCCGCTTGAAGACTAACTCAAAATTCTCCCCCTTTGTCATCAAATGACCAAAAGGATCGAATATGAGGACTAACGCTCCTGAAGAATATCACGTTGATAAAGGAGCGCCAGCGTTGTTGGGGTCGTTTGTTGTAGTAGGGCCTGCCGCGGTGTCGTCCAAGTCTTCATTTTCATCAGTGTCGCACGATGAAGAATATGAGTTGGCCACCAGAGAAGGAACCTTGACCTTCTTGAATTTCTTCGGTGGATGTGCAGACTAGTCAAAATCTTCATTGAGACCCATTTTCTTCAAATCTTCTTCACCATACAGATGTGACAGGATTGCCCAGGTGCGACCGAAGACTTGATGGAGGTAGTAGTGGTTTTTCTTCACTGCACTGTGTGTGGCAGTCATGTTGTGAAGAAGTGAACCAAACTGACGCTTAACCCATTTGTGATTTCGATCCACCTTCTGGTGAAGACTAAGCGGAAGTTCACGGTCAATCATCACGCGCGGAGCAGTGGCTTGAGGAGTGGACTTGGGTGCATTGGCAGAGTCATGTGTGGCAGAGTCATCATTGGTGGAATAAGTTACAGCTTTGCGAAACTGACCATCCAATGGACGAATGCCTTCATCTATTATAGCTGGTGCCTTGCCCTTTCCATCAACTGAGGAATATGTCTGCTTGAGGACTTCAATTAGGGGCAAGTAGCTGAGGTGATTCTGGAAATCAGCTTTGTAGTTGAGTGAAGACCTTGTCCTGAGGAATCTCATAATCCAAGGTTCATAAGGCTTCAGCTCAAACGGAGACAGTGCAACATTTGCCATAGTCCTCATGAAGAAATCGTGATAATTGACAGAAATGCCATGAATGATGTTGAATACCAGATTCTCCATGATGCCGACAATTTCCTCATCAGATGAGTCGTGGCCTTTGATAGGACTGATTGTCCTCGTAAGAATACGATAGACAGTTCTAGGCATGTACAACAATTCCTTCACGAGGAATTTGGTTCCTGGTTTTTTAGAGGAGTTGTTTAACGCCTTCAGCTCGGCCGATGCATATATCCAAGCTGCTTGAGATGGGCTTAACAGGGCCACAAGGCAGCACTTGAAAGATGTGCAGGTAAATTTGTTTTGTCTGACTATGATAACCATATGCCAATAGCCCCCGATACTTAAAGGACTTGAAACAATTGATTTAAGGATCAATGTACAACCTGGTGCTTACGGAGAAGAACACCCAGCTCAGGAACTAGAAAAGTGTCAGAGGCGGCTGCTTGCTGCCAATGCCGAACTGGAGAAATACAAGGCATCTCCCGATAATATTTCCCTCTATCGAGAATTCATAATGATACGCTGATAGTGTGAATCTGGGTGCTTATCTTTGTGTTCGATTGTCAGACCAATTACAAGAGCAGCTGGACACCGCTCGAAGCGAAGAACACGGAGCCAAAAAGCTACTAGCAGTGGGCGAGCGTGTATTGACAAAAGTTGTTCAAGAGAAAAAGAAACTCCAGGATTCGAACACCAAACTGGGCAATGAACTGAAAGATGTTCGAGCTCAGCTAGCGGACTCTGTGAAGGAGAACAAGAAGCTGCGAGGCGGCATATTCCATATGTGGCCGCTTTTATCTTATAACAGTTTGGAGGTAACAGTAGCTGATACAGCTATAATTGCAGGTATATTGACGAACCGCCCCAAAGAGGAGGTGTCCGGATCATCAAGTGATCTTCTGCAAGGGCTGTCGCAATTGCACGAGCAAGCTCGGCAGGCGATGTGGAGTGTAGCCAAGGCCTTATGGCCATCCAACTCCCCTCCAGGAAGTATGGAGAAGCTTTTAGAGCTGTTCAAGGGAGCGCGGCGGCGTATCCGACTGTGGAAGATATTAGCCTGCCGAGAGGGTGCGTGAGAGGCCTGGGCCATGGTGAAGATGCGATATACCAAGCTGGATCCTAATCACATGGCTCGTGTCGGACCGCTAGGGCCGAATGGGGAAGAAATTCCTGTTAGTTTAGTATATGACCAAGTAGAGGTGGCCGCCAAATATTCCCAACAGGAATGTAAATTAGACCGCCTTTTAGACGGTATAGAGGAGGAAGTGTTTTAGTCGTGGGTGACTATGTACTTTCCTTCTAGCTGGATAATAAAGACAATTGTCATCGCCGACCTTTTCGCTTCAACCCCTGGACCCGAAGGAGCGGAGTGTTTCCGAATACCCTAGCGGTAGAATATACCAGGGGTATGCGTGGAAACCAGGCGTAGGGGTCATAATTGCTCAAACAGACAATGTGTATCCGGCTAGTTATGTTATATCACATTATGTAAGAAACATCTTCCAAAGAGAATAGTTCCGTTAAGGGTTCCTTTCCCTGGGTGTGCATGCATTTAATGTGCATGTCTGAACTGTGATTGAAAAACTCTTAGAGTAAGTAACATCTGGGGTTCACAATGGAGTGAACGCAGAAACACCTTTAATTCGCCGACCGAATATTCCCTTAAGAACGCTAGCTGTCGGCTTCACCCAGTCTAAGGTACACATCCGGATAACCCGGAAGTAACAATCACAGAGGTGCTCCCTTTATGCCCTAGCCGAACCAACGAGAATGTAGGGCATAAACACAGGAGCCAGGCAACCTAGCTTGGCCAAAACTTAAGTCATATCGATGCATATAATGGCGAAGAAAAGGTACATATGGAAAAATGCATATGAGTTGAGCTTGATGCTCGAAGAATAGTCGCAAGCTTCTGTATGAGAAGCCCCCAGGTATAATGAATGTACATTTTTAGAGATGTACGCATCAGGTAGGGATGGTCTAGCTGAACTAAAGCCGCAAGGCTAAAGAAAAAATGATAAAGGGTAAAAAACGAAAGGAGAGGGAAGAGAAATAACTGTACAAACAGGAGGGAGGAAACGAACACAGAGTTCGGCACTAGGCATAAAATCGTCGTAGTCTGGCCGCGTTCCAGGGGTTCGGCTCCAGGTGATTGTTTGACGAATCGCGAAGGCGGTACGCTCCTCCAGTGAGAACTTCGTCAATGATGAAGGGACCCTCCCACTTGGGCTTGAGTTTGTCCTTTTTCTTCTCCGGCAAGCGTAGAACGAGTTCGCCAATGTTATAACTCTTAGCCCGCACTTCTCTGCTTTGGTACCTGCGAGCCTGCTGTTGATAATATGCGGAACGGTCTTTTGCGACGTCGCGCTCCTCCTCTAAGGTATCTAAGCTGTCCTGCCGATCTAGCTCGGCTTCTCTCTCTTCGTACATACACACTTGAGGTGAGTCATGAATAATATCACAGGGTAACACTACTTCCGCACCGTACACCATGAAGAAGGGTGTATATCTGGTAGTGCGGTTGGGCGTGGTCCGCAGCCCCCAGAGTACGGATTCAAGTTCCTCCACCCAGTGCTTGTCCGATTACTTCAAAGACCGCACTAGTCTGGGTTTGATGTCGCTCATAATAATACCATTAGCCCGTTCGACTTGACCGTTTGTCTGCGGGTGATAGACAGAGGCGTAATCGAGCTTGATGCCTAGATTAGCGCACCAGGTTTTCACCTCATCGGCTGAAAAGTGGAGCCATTATCGGTGATTATACTGTGCGGGACACCATAACGGTGTACCATGCCGGATATGAAATCTATTACTGGCCCCTCTTTGGCCGTTTTGACTGGTTTGGCCTCTATCCACTTAGTGAATTTATCCACCATGACCAGCAAATACTTTCTCTTATGACTTCCTCTCCTTTAAGGGGTCCGACCATATCGAGCCCCCAGACCATGAAAGGCCAAGTAATGGGGATTGTTTGTAAGGAAGTGGGGGGCATATGGCTTTGGTTGGCAAAGAGTTTGCATCCGACACAATGTTGGACAAGGTCATGTGCATCTGCTCGGGCCGTCGGCCAATAAAACCCTGTATGGAAGGCCTTGCTAACAAGGGCCTGAGCTGCGGCGTGGTGACCGCCGAGTCCGGCATGAATTTCACCCAAGAGATGCCGCCCTTCTTCCGCGGATATATATCGTTGAAGGACTCCGGTAGAGCTTTTCTTATAGAGCTCTCCATCATGAACCTTGTAGGCCTTTGAACGCCGGACAATGCAGCGGGCTTCATTCTGGTCCTCAAGAAGTTCCTTCCTATTAAGGTAGGCCAGGAAGGGTTCGGTCCATGGGGCAATGACTGCCATGATGAGATGCACCGACGGTGTTATTTCGGTGGCTAAGCCCCCAACGACGTCGATGCTTTCGGGATCTGGGGTTATGTTTGGATCCGGACTAGTATTGCCGTTTTCCCCCTGCCACACCACATATGGCTTAAAAAGCCTTTCCAGGAAGATATTAGGTGGGACGGGGTCGCGCCTAGCGCCGATATGAGCAAGAACATCCGCCGCTTGATTACTTTCTCGAGCCACATGATGGAACTCGAGCCCCTCGAACCGGGCCGACATTTTTATGATTGTGTTACGATACGCTTCCATCTTCGGATCTTTGGCGTCAAAGTCTCCATTTATTTGAGATATTGCCAGGTTTCAGTCCCCGCGCACCTCTAGGCGGTGTATGCCCATGGAGACAGCCATCCGGAGACCATGTAATAAGGCCTCATATTCGGCTGCGTTATTGGAGTCTGTGTATAGTATTTGGAGGACGTACTGAACAGCGCCTCCAGTAGGGGACGTTAAAATGACGCCCGTGATACATCTCCAACGTATCTATAATTTTTGATTGCTCCATGCTATGTTATCTACTGTTTTGGGCAATATTGGGCTTTATTATCCACTTATATATTATTTTTGGACTAACCTATTAACCGGAGGCCCAGCCCAGAATTGCTGTTTTTTGCCTATTTTAGTGTTTCAAAGAAAACGAATATCAAACGGAGTCAAAACGGAACGAAATCAACAGGAGAAGTTATTTTTGGAAGGAAAGCTACCAGATGGACTTGGACCCCACGTCAGGAGCCAAGGGAGGTGCTCACGAGGGTGGGGGGCGCGCCCCCTGCCTCATGGGGCCCCCGAAGCTCCACCGATGTACTTCCTGCACCCATATATACCTACGTACTCTAAAACATCCAGAACAGAAAATAGATCAGGAGTTCCGCCGCCAGAAGCCTCTGTAGCCACCAAAAGCCAATCTAGACCCGTTCAGGCACCCTGCCGGAGGGGGAATCCTTCTCCGGTGGCCATCTTCATCATCCCGGTGCTCTCCATGACGAGGAGGGAGTAGTTCTCCCTCGGGGCTGAGGGTATGTACCAGTAGCTATGTGTTTGATCTCTCTCTCTCTCTCTCGTGTTCTTGAGGTGATACGATCTTGATGTATCTCGAGTTTTGCTATTATATTTGGATCCTATGATGTTTCTTCCCCCTCTACTCTCTTGTAATGAATTGAGTTTTCCCCTTGAAGTAATCTTATCGGATTGAGTCTTTAAAGATTTGAGAACACTTGATGTATGTCTTGCCGTGCGTATCTGTGGTGACAATGGGATACCACGTGATTCACTTGATGTATGTTTTGGTGATCAACTTGCGGGTTCCGCTCATGAACCTAAGCATAGGGGTTGGCACACGTTTTCGTCGTGATTCTTTGGTAGAAACTTTGGGGCACTCTTTGAGGTCCTTTGTGTTGGTTGAATAGATGAATCTGAGATTGTGTGATGCATATCGTATAATCATGCCCACGGATACTTGAGGTGACATTGGAGTATCTAGGTGACATTAGGGTTTTGGTTGATTTGTGTCTTAAGGTGTTATTCTAGTACGAACTCTAGGGCTGTTTGTGACACTTATAGGAATAGCCCAACAGATTGATTGGAAAGAATAACTTTGAGGTGGTTTCGTACCCTACCATAATCTCTTCGTTCGTTCTCCACTATTAGTGACTTTGGAGTGACCCTTTGTTGCATGTTGAGGGATAGTTATGTGATCCAATTATGTTAGTATTGTTGAGAGGACTTGCACCAGCGAAAGTATGAACCCTAGGCCTTATTTCCTAGCATTGCAATACCGTTTACGCTCACTTTTACCATTAGTTACCTTGCTGTTTTTGTAATTTCAGATTACAAAAACCAGTATCTACTATCCATATACCACTTGTATCACCATCTCTTCACCGAACTAGTGCACCTATACAATTTACCATTGTATTGGGTGCGTTGGGGACACAAGAGACTCTTTGTTATTTGGTTGCAGGATTGCCTGAGAGAGACCATCTTCATCCTACGCCTCCTACGGATTGATAAACCTTAGGTCATCCACTTGAGGGAAATTTGCTACTGTCCTACAAACCTCTGCACTTGGAGGCCCAACAACGTCTACAAGGAGAAGGTTGCGTAGTAAACATCAAGCTCTTTTCTGGCGTCGTTGCCGGGGAGGTGAGTGCTTGAAGGTATATCTTTAGATCTTGCAATCGAGTCTTTTAGTTTCTTGTTTTATCACTAGTTTAGTCTATAAAAGAAAACTAAAAAATGGAATTAAGGTTACCTCATATGCTTCATCTTTTAATATCTATCATGAAAATAAGGATTCTGATAATTGTGCTCAAGTGCTAGAAGAAGAATGCATTAGAATGTTTGGCACTAAATATTTGAATGATGAGCATGATTGCAATGTTGTTAGTATGAATTCCTTGAATATCCATGATGCTAATGATATGCAAAGCCACAAGCTTGGGGAAGCTATGTTTTATGAAGATGTTATTTTTTGTCCCCCAAGTTTTGATGAGGAAATTTATTATGATGAAAGCATGCCTCCTATCTATGATGATTATTGTGATGACACGTATGCTTTAAAGAATAATAATAACAATGAAACTTGTCATCTTGATTTCAATTTTCAATCCCATGATAGTTACTCTGTTGAGTTTGCTCCCACTACTATTAATGAGAAGAATTTTGCTTGTGTGGAGAGTAATAAAATTTCTATGCTTATAGGTCATGAAAAGAATGCTTTAGGTGCTGGTTATATTGTTGAATTCATTCATGATGCTACTGAAAATTATTATGAGGGAGGAATATATGCTTGTAGGAATTGCAATAATATCAAGTTCCCTCTCTATATGCTTAAAATTTCGAAGTTATGCTTGTTTTACCTTCCTATGCAAGTTGATTCTTGTTCCCACAAGTTGTTTGCTCACAAAATCCCTATGCATGGGAAGTGGGTTAGACTTAAATGTGCTAGTCATATTCTTCATGATTCTCTCTTTATGTTACAATTCTTATCTTTTATGTGAGCATCGTTGAAATCATCATGCCTAGCTAGGGGCATTAAACGATAGCGCTTGCTGGGAGGCAACCCAATTTTATTTTAGTTCCTTGCTTTTTGTTCCTATTTAGTAATAAATAATTCATCTAGCCTCTGTTTGTTTATATGTGGTTTTATGCTTTTAATTAGTGTTTGTGCCAAGTAGAACCTTTGGGAAGACTTGGGGAAAGTCTTGTTGATCATGCTGTAAAAAAACAGAAACTTTAGCGCTCACGAGAATTGATGCCATTTTTTATTTGAAGAGTACTATTTAGTTAATTATTTTTTAAGATGATTAATATATAAATTCCTCAGGTCCAGCAATTTATTTGAGAATTTTATGAGTTCCAGAAGTATACGTTTGATCCAGATTACTACAGACTATTCTGTTTTTTACAGATTCTGTTTTTCATGTGTTGTTTACTTATTTTGATGAATCTATGGCTAGTAAAATAGTTTATAAACCATAGAGAAGTTGGAATACAGTAGGTTTAACACCAATATAAATAAAGAATGAGTTCATTACAGTACCTTGAAGTAGTGTTTTGTTTTCTTTCGCTACAGAGCTTACGAGTTTTCTGTTAAGTTTCGTGTTGTGAAGTTTTCAAGTTTCGGGTAAAGATTCGATGGACTATGGAACAGGGAGTGGTAAGAGCCTAAGCTTGGGGATGCCCAAGGCACCCCAAGGTAATATTCAAGGACAACCAAGAGCCTAAGCTTGGGGATGCCCCGGAAGGCTTCCCCTCTTTCGTCTTCATTCATCGGTAACTTTACTTAGAGCTATATTTTTATTCGCCACATGATATGTGTTTTGCTTGGAGCGTCAATTTATTTTTTGCTTGCTGTTATTTAGAACAATGTTTTGCATCTTTTATTTCAATAAAAGTGGCATTGATAGCCTTTACTATGCCTATGTTACAAGTATACATGTTGCTGTTTGAAAACAGAAAGTTTACCATTGTTGCAATAATTCCCTAGAAAATTCAGAATGTGATAAAATGTTTAAACCTTCTGCATATTAAGCTCTGATAAATTTACTACAGTGGGAATTTTCTTTCATAATTTTTGGAGCTAGGTAAGTATGGATGTTGCAGCATTCTTTACAGAATATCCTGTTTAGGCAGATTGCTGTTATGTTTGCATTGTTTGCATATGTTTGCTTCTTTAATGATTCTATTTGAGGATAGGACTATTAAATATGCAGAGGAATTTAGTATGCAATGTTGAATAATAATTTTAGTGATTTTCTACAGTATAGTATGATAAGGTTTTGGCAATGGTTTTTACTAACTTATCTCACGAGTCCTTGTTGAGTTTTGTGTGGATGAAGCTTTTGAGATTTAGGGAGACCTTGATATGAGAGGAATTAAGGAGACACAAAAGCTCAAGCTTGGGGATGCCCGAGGCATCCCAAGATAATATTTCAAGAAGTCTCAAGCATCTAAGCTTGGGGATGCCCCGGTTGGCATCCCACCTTTCTTCTTCAACAACTATCGGTTAGCTTCGGTTGATCCTAAGTTTTTGCTTCTTCACATGATGTTTTCCATTCTTGGAATGTCATTTTATTTTGCTTTGCTTGCTGTTTGAATAAAATACCAAGATCTGAAATTCTTAAATGTTAGAGAGTCTTCACATAGTTGCATAATTATTCAACTACTCATTGATCTTCACTTATATCTTTCGGAGTAGTTTGCCATTTGCTCTAGTGCTTCACTTATATATTTTAGAGCATGGTGGTAGTTTTATTTTGAAGAAATAGATGAACTCTCATGCTTCACTTAGATTATTTTGAGAGTCTTAAATAGCATGGTAATTTGCTTAAAATCCTAATGTGCTAGGTATTCGATAATAATAAAACTTTCTTATGAGTGTATTGAATACTAAGAAAAGTTTGATGCTTGATGATTGTTTTGAGATATGGGGGTAATAATATCAAAATCATGCTAGTTGAGTAGTTGTGAAATTGAGAAATATTCGTGCTGAAGTTTGCAAGTCCCGTAGCATGCACGTATGGTAAACGTTGTGTAATAAATTTGAAACATGAGGTGTTATTAGATTGTCCTCCTTATGAGTGGCGGTCGGGGACGACCGATGGTCTTTTCCTACCAATCTATCCCCCTAGGAGCATGCGCGTAGTGCCGAGGTTTTTGATGACTTGTAGATTTTTGCAATAAGTATGTGAGTTCTTTATGACTAATGTTGAGTCCATGGATTATACACACGCTCACCCTTCCATCCTTGCTAGCCTCTTCGGTACCGTGCATTGCCCTTTCTCACATTGAGAGTTGGTGCAAACTTCGCTGGTGCATCCAAACCCCGTGATATGATACGCTCTGTCACACATAAACCTCCTTATATCTTCCTCAAAACAGCCACCATACCTACCTATTATGGCATTTCCATAGCCATTCCGAGATATATTGCCATGCAACTTTCCACCATTCCGTTTATTATGACACGCATCATCATTGTCATATTGCTTTGCAGGATCATGTAGTTGACATCGTATTTGTGGCAAAGCCACCGTCCATAATTTTTCATACATGTCACACTTGATTCATCGCAATCCCGGTACACCGTCGGTGGCATTCATATAGAGTCATCTTTGTTCTAGTATCGAGTTGTAATCATTGAGTTGTAAATAAATAGAAGTGTGATGATCATCATTATTAGAGCATTATCCCAAGTGAGGAATACATAAAAAAAGAGAAAGGCCAGAGAAAAAAGAGAAGGCCCAAAAAGAAATAAAGAGAAAGGCCATAAAAAGAGAAGGCCAAAAAAATGAGAGAAAAGGAGAGATGGGACAATGTTACTATCCTTTTACCACACTTGTGCTTCAAAGTAGCACCATGATCTTCATAGTAGAGAGTCTCTCATGTTATCACTTTCATATACTAGTGGGAATTTTTCATTATAGAACTTGGCTTGTATATTCCAACAATGGGCCTCCTCAAGTGCCCTAGGTCTTCGTGAGCAAGCAAGTTGGACGCACAACCACTAGTTTCTTTTGTTGAGCTTTCATACATTTATAGCTCTAGTGCATCCGTTGCATGGCAAATCCCTACTCCTTGCATTAACATCAATCGGTGGGCATCTCCATAGCACATTGATTAGCCTCGTTGATGTGAGACTTTCTCCTTTTTTGTCTTCTCCACATAACCCCCTCATTATATTCTATTCCACCCATAGTGCTATATCCATGGCTCACGCTCATGTATTGCGTGAAAGTTTATGAGTTTGAGATTACTAAAGTATGAAACAATTGCTTGGCTTGTCATCGGGGTTATGCATGATGAGAGCATTCTTGTGTGATGAAAATGAAACATGACTTAACTATATGATTTTGTAGAAATGAACTTTCTTTGGCCATGTTATTTTGAGAAGACATAATTGCTTAGTTAGTATGCATGAAGTATTATCATTTTTATGTCAATATGAACTTTTGTCTTGAAATCTTTTGGATCTGAATATTCATACCACAATTAAGAATAACTACATTGAAATTATGCCAAGTAGCACTCCGCATCAAAAATTCTATTTTTATCATTTACCTACTCGAGGACGAGCAGGAATTAAGCTTGGGGATGCTTGATACGTCTCCAACGTATCTATAATTTTTGATTGCTCCATGCTATGTTATTTACTGTTTTGGGCAATATTGGGCTTTATTATCCACTTTTATATTATTTTTGGGACTAACCTATTAACCGGAGGCCCAGCCCAGAATTGTTGTTTTTTGCCTATTTCAGTGTTTCGAAGAAAATGAATATCAAACAGAGTCGAAACGGAGCGAAATCAACTGGAGAAGTTATTTTTGGAAGGAAAGCTACCAGATGGACTTGGACCCCATGTCAGGAGCCAAGGAAGGTGCTCACGAGGGTGGGGGTGCCCCCCTAGGGTGCGCCCCCTGCCTTGTGGGGCCCCCGAAGCTCCACCGACGTACTTCCTGCACCCATATATACCTACGTACCCTAAAACTTTCAGAACAGAAAATAGATCGGGAGTTCCGCCGCCAGAAGCCTCCGTAGCCACCGGAAGCCAATCTAGACCCGTTTCGGCACCCTGCCGGAGGGGGAATCCTTCTCCAGTGGCCATCTTCATCATCCCGGTGCTCTCCATGATGAGGAGGGAGTAGTTCTCCCTCGGGGCTGAGGGTATGTACCCGTAGCTATGTGTTTTCTCTCTCTCTCTCTCTCTCGTGTTCTTGAGGTGATACGATCTTGATGTATCACGAGCTTTGCTATTATATTTGGATCCTATGATGTTTATTCCCCCCTCTACTCTCTTGTAATGAATTGAGTTTTCCCCTTGAAGTAATCTTATTGGATTGAGTCTTTAAAGATTTGAGAACACTTGATGTATGTCTTGCCGTGCGTATCTGTGGTGATAATGGGATACCACGTGATTCACTTGATGTATGTTTTGGTGATCAACTTGTGGGTTCCGCTCATGAACCTATGCATAGGGGTTGGCACACATTTTCGTCGTGATTCTCTGGCAGAAACTTTGGGGCACTCTTTGAGGTCCTTTGTGTTGGTTGAATAGATGAATCTGAGATTGTGCGATGCATATCGTATAATCATGCCCACGGATACTTGAGGTGACATTGGAGTATCTAGGTGACATTAGGGTTTTGGTTGATTTGTGTCTTAAGGTGTTATTCTAGTACGGACTCTAGGGCTGTTTGTGACACTTATAGGAATAGCCCAACGGATTGATTGGAAAGAATAACTTTGAGGTGGTTTCGTACCCTACCATAATCTCTTCGTTTGTTCTCCGCTATTAGTGACTTTGGAGTGACTCTTTGTTGCATGTTGAGGGATAGTTATGTGATCCAATTATGTTAGTATTGTTGAGAGGACTTGCACTAGCGAAAGTATGATCCCTAGGCCTTATTTCCTAGCATTGCAATACCATTTACGCTCACTTTTACCATTAGTTACCTTGCTGTTTTTATAATTTCAGATTACAAAAACCATTATCTACTATCCATATACCACTTGTATCACCATCTCTTCGCCGAACTAGTGCACCTATACAATTTACCATTGTATTGGGTGTGTTGGGGACACAAGAGACTCTTTGTTATTTGGTTGCAGGGTTGCTTGAGAGAGACCATCTTCATCCTATGCCTCCTACGGATTGATAAACCTTAGGTCATCCACTTGAGGTAAATTTGCTAATGTCCTACAAACCTCTGCACTTGGAGGCCCAACAACGTCTACAAGAAGAAGGTTGCGTAGTAGACATCAGCCCGCTCCTAACCCTGCCAGCATTTTGGAGCCATCTAAATACGTGACCCAATTGGAGTATGTGCCGTACTCTTTAGGGAGTTCGGCCTCTGTCCATTCGGCGACGAAGTCGGCCAGTACCTGGGATTTGATAGCTCGACGTGGTTTATATGTAATGTCGAGTGGGAGGAGCTCGATGGCCCATTTGGCAATCCGTCCCATAGCATAGCGATTATTTATAATGGCATTGAGTGGTACTTCGGAGGCCACCGTGATTGAACACTCCTGAAAGTAGTGACGGAGCTTTCAGGATGCCATGAAGACCGTGTATGCTATCTTTTGATAATGAGGATACCGGGATTTTCATGGTGTAAGGACAGTAGATACGTAGTATACTGGCTTCTGAAGCGGGAATTTATGCCCATCCTGTTCTCTTTCGACGACGAGTACGGCGCTCACCACCTGATGTGTTGCCGATATGTATAATAACATCGGTTCGCTGGCGTTTGGTGCAGCCAGGATTCGATTGCTCGCAAAAAGGGCTTTTATTTCCTCCAGTTCGGTTCTTGTCGCATCCGTCCACTCGAAGTGGTCGGTTCGCCGTAGAAGGCGATAGAGTGGCAGTGCCTTTTCTCCCAATTTGGAGATAAAGCGGCTTAGAGCTGCTACGCAAACCGCGAGCTTTTGAACTTGTTTAAGGTCTGTTGGCTTAGCCAGTTGTGACAAAGCTCAGATTTTGGCTGGGTTTGCTTCTATTCCTCTATTGGAAACGATGAAACCCAGCAGTTTTCCAGCGGGAACACCGAAAACACATTTTTTCCGGATTGAGCTTAATGTCATACACGCGGAGGTTGCCGAATGTGAGACGTAAACCGTCTATTAGTGTTTCGGCGTGCCTAGTTTTGATGATGACATCATCCACATAGGCTTCAACTGTTTTGCCGATCTGTTTCTCCAGGCATGTTTTAATCTTGCGTTGGTATGTGGCACCAACATTCTTGAGCTGGAAGGGCATGGTGTTGAAGCAGAATGGCCCATATGGGGTGATGAATGCTGTTGCGGCTTGATCAGATTCCTTCATTTTGATTTGATGGTATCCGGAATATGCGTCAAGAAAACATAGTGAGTCGTGTCCTGTGGTGGCGTCAATGATTTGATCGATGCGGGGAGGGGGAAGGGATCCTTGGGGCATGCCTTGTTGAAGTCTTTGAAATCGACGCACAGGCGCCAGGATTTGTCCTTCTTTGGTACCATCACCAAATTTGCTAGCCAATCCGGATGTTTTATTGCTCTAATGAATCCGGCCTCGATTAACTTGGCTAGCTATTCCCCCATAGCTTGGCGTTTGGATTCAGAAAAGCGCTGCAGTGTTTGCTTGACCAGCTTGTGTCCCTTCAATATATTGAGGCTGTGTTCAGCCAACTCATGTGGGATTCCTGGCATATCGGAAGGGTGCCAGACGAATATATCCCAATTCTCGCGCAGGAACTCTCGTAGAGCGGCGTCGACCATCGGGTCTAGTTGTGCTCTGATGCATGCTATCTTCTTGAGGTCCGTTGGATGGACTTGGAATTTGACTATTTCTTCTGCCGGTTTGAATGAGGTGCATTTGGGTCGTTTGTCTAGGACCACATCATCTCTGTCCACCGTGGCGCGCAACGCGGTTAACTCTTCGGCCACGAGGGCTTCAGATAATGCCTCAAGGGCCAGGGACGCTGTTTTGTTCTCGGCGCGGAGTGCTATGTTCGGATCACTAACTAGAGTGATTATACCGTTGGGCCCGAGCATCTTAAGCTTCATGTACCCGTAATGGGGTATTGCTTGAAAGCGCGTAAATGCATCTCGCCCTAAGAGAGCATGATATCCGCTGTTGAAGGGGGCCACCTGGAAGGTTATCTCTTCAGACCGATAGTTCTCCGGCATGCCGAATACCACGTCGAGTGTGATTTTTCCCGCACATCGTGCCTCCCGACTAGGAATGATTCCTCGGAAGGTCGTGCTGCTTTGCTCGCTGCGGCTCCTGTCTATTTCCATTTTTCATATTGTATCCTCATAGATGAGGTTCTGTCCGCTGCCGCCGTCCATGAGAACCTTGGTGAGCCGAAAGCCATCCACAATTGGGCTGAGGACCAAGGCGGCTGGTGTGCGGACTGTCCTATGTTTTGGTTCGTCGCCAGCGTTAAAGGTTATCGCTATGTCGTTCCAAGGGTTTACTGTTGCGATATAGCAGACTTCGGTGTGTTCGCGGAGTGCCCTTTTGCGCCTATTGTTTGAAGTAAATGTCTCAAAGACTGTCAAGATTCTGGGTTTGTCGTCTTCTGGAGGGTGCTGCTCTGGGGTGTCTTTGATGAGGATGTCCTCGCTGTTTTTGGCTACCTGCTGGAGTATCCAACATGCTCTAAGGCTGTGGGTTGGTAAGGTGTCCGATGTGGTGTGTAGTTTGCACGGGCCATCAAGCCATCCCTACAGAACAGTTCCGCACCGCGTAATAGGTTTGCATTTTTTGTCTATCGGTCTAGGCGCGTTATAGGGGTGCACCCTTTTTGCCTGGACCAGTGGTTGAGTTGGGACCGATAGCTCCCAAACTGTCTGATCCCTCCAGGTGCTCTCCATTGCGCTATACTTCTGTACAATAGTTGCCAAGTCGGCAAAGTGTAGTATGCGGTGGTGATTAATGGCGTTGACGAGTCCTTCGTTCGCGCAATTGTTGCGGAATGCTGATATTGCGTCCTTGTCGCGGCAATCTATGACCTTGTCCTTGACAAGGAGGAATCTGGCCCAAAAGTGGTGGACCGTTTCCTATGGTTGCTGTTGTATGCTCGTGAGAGCGCTTATGTCTGGGTGGGTGGGTGTCGTTGGATCCGAACCCTGACCCGATCGACGATCCGGAGTCTGAGGTGTTTCCGGACTGAACAGTCCGGGCTCCGAAGTATCTTCTGATTTTTGAAGCCCGCCGTCCGACTCTAAGTTCGGAGGGCGAGGCGTGTCTTTCTGCCGGTACATGTCTGGCTTCTCGAGGTCGGAGATCCGAACGTAATTCGTCTTCGGTATAGAGGAAAATTTATCTTGCTCCTCGATTACCGCTATCTGGTGGGTGATCGGTGGAGAACTAATCTCTCTCTGGTCGGGTCTAAGCCCAATCCGATCGTAGTCTATAGCGACTCTCAAGGCGGTAATGCGATCTAGGAGTTCGTTCAAAGACGACAACTCCGTCAGATCCATCCGTTTGGCATATTCAGAATCGACGCAGATACGTCTTTCGATGACTCGAGAGGTCATCCTTGTCGGCTCAGAGGCCGAGCGGTCGATCATGGTAAAACCGCCCAGCCAGAGGGTTTGGCCCGAGGCCAGAGCTCGTCCTGAGTTGATATTTTCCTTGACGATAAGTCGAGCCATCAACGTTTGTGACTGGCACAGTGGAACTCTCAATGAAATCACCAATGTCGGTGTCAAAACCGGTGGATCTCTGGTAGGGGGTCCCGAACTGTGTGTCTAAGGTTGATGGTAACAGGAGACAAGGGACACGATGTTTACCCAGGTTCGGGCCCTCTCTATGGAGGTAATACCCTACGTACTTCTTGATTGATATTGATGAGTATGAGTATTACAAGAGTTGATCTACCACGAGATCATAATGGCTAAACCCTAGAAGTCTAGCCTGTATGACTACGGTATTGAGTATATCCTTTCCGGACTACACCCTCCGGTTTATATAGACACCGGGGGGGTCTAGGGTTACATAGAGTCGGTTACATAAGATGGAATCTTCATAGTTGTTTGCCAAGCTTGTCTTCCACACCAAGGAGAGTCTTATCCATACACGGGTACACTCCTCGGTCTTCATATCTTCACAGCCCATCAGTCCGACCCATAGATAACAGGCCAAACGCCCGAGGTCCCCTTAGTCCAGGACTCCCTCAGTGGTCGCCTTCAATACCAACCCCGAGTGATTCGAGGCTCATCCGTTAGGGGTGACTCGAAGGAGATTACAGTGAGCCTTTGGTGGCATTCCGCAAGCTTTGGCTCTGGCACCGCTCCAAACGGAGAGTAGCTCTTCCCCAAGGAAGAGTGAACTTCGAGATAAAATCCGCGTCCTCGTCTCACTTGTGGTTAATCCTTTCCCGCACCTTACTTTGTGTTGTATGCTTGTTGGCTTGCTACTTAGTTTGTTGCCTAGCATTTTTATCTTGGAGCTTGCTTGTCATATAGGTTGCATTCACCTAGTTGCATATCTAGTGAACTCTATTTCTCTGCTAAGCCTTAAAATCAACAAGAAAGTTTAAAATTTGTAGTCTCCTATTCACCCCCCTCTAGTCGACCGTATCGATCCTTTCACATAGTATTTCAAAAAAAAATCCTACGATCACGCAAGATCTATCTAGGAGATGCATAGAAATGAGAGGGGAGAGTGTGTCTACGTACCCTCGTACACCGAAAGCAGAAGAGTTTAGTAACGTGGTTGATGTAGTCGAACGTCTTCGCGATCCAACCGATCAAGTACCGAACGCAGAACACCTCCGCGATCTGCACATGTTCAGCTCGGTGACGTCCCTCGTACTCTTGATCCAGCTGAGGCCGAGGTTGAGTTGCGTCAGCACGATGGCGTGTTGACAGTGATGATGAAGTTACCGACGTAGGGCTTCGCGTAAGCACTATGGCAATATGACTGAGGTGGAAAACTATGGAGGGGGGCACCGCACACGGCTAAAGATCAACTATTGTGTCTATGGGGTGCCCCCTCCCCCTTATATAAAGGAGGGGAGTAGGGGGCCGGCCGGCCACAAGGGGCGTGCCCAAAGGGTGAAATCCTACTCCAAGTAGGAGTAGGTTCCTCCCATTCCTAGTCCAACTAGGAGAAGAAGGAAGGAGAGGGAGAGGGACAGGGAAAGAGGGGCCATGCCCCCTCCCATTGTCCTATTCAGACTCCCCTTGGGGGGCACGCCACCTCCTGGCTGCGGCCTTCTCTCTCCCCTAAGGCCCACTAAGGCCCATAACTTCCCGGGGGGGGGGGGGGTTCCGGTAACCCTCCAGCACTCCGGTTTTATTCGAAACTATCCGGAACACTTCCGTTGTCCGAATAACATGGTACAATATATCAATCTTTATGTCATGACCATTTCGAGACTCCTCGTCATGTCCGTGATCACATCCTGGACTGCGAACAACCTTCGGTACATCAAACCACATAACTCACAATACATATCATCATAGAACGTTTAGCGTGCGGACCCTACGGGTTCGAGAACTATGTAGACATAACCGAGACACATTTCCGGTCAATAACCAATAGCGGAACCTGGATGCTCACATTGGTTCCTACATATTCTATGAAGATCGTTATCGGTCAAACCGCACAACAACATACGTTGTTCCCTTTGTCATCGGTATGTTGCTTGCCCGAGATTCGATCGTCGGTATCATAATACCTAGTTGAATCTCGTTACCAGCAAGTCTCTTTACTCGTTTTGTAATGCAGCATCCCGTGACTAACTCATTAGTCACATTGCTTGCAAGGCTCATAGTGATGTGCATTACCGAGAGGGCCCAGAGATGCCTCTCTGATACACTGAGTGACAAATCCTAATCTCAATATATGCCAACTCAACAAACACCATCGGAGACACCTGAAGAGCATCTATATAATCACCCAGTTACTTTGTGACGTTTCATAGCACACAAGGTGTTCCTCCGGTATTCTGGAGTTGCATAATCTCATAGTCATAGGAACATGTATAAGTCATGAAGAAAGCAATAGCAATAAACTAAACGATCATAGTGCTAAGCTAACGGACGGGTCTAGTCCATCGCATCATTCTCTAATGATGTGATCCCGTTCATCAAATGACAAGACATGTCCATGGCTAGGAAACTTAACCATCTTTGATTAATGAGCTAGTCTAGTAGATGAATACTAGGGACACTCCGTTTGTCTATGTATTCACACATGTACTAAGTTTCCGGTTAATACAATTCTAGCATGAATAATAAACATTTATCATGATATAAGGAAATATAAATAACAACTTTACTATTGCCTATAGGGAATATTTCCTTCAGCCACACCCGACGAGAGAAGGGGTAGCCAATGAATAGGTGTTGCATGTCCTCATGAATATGATCACATAGTACACACCACTCCTTGTGTGGCAGTCATCGTCTAGCAAGACAATCCAACACCACTTGAATACCTTTATTCGTAGGAGAACCCATGTCTTCCAAGTGAAGCGCCCGGGGGGGGGGGGTCCGTGATCGAGTCGTGGAGTAGAGCAAGGTAGCAAGATCTGGTCCGCGATCGAGCCGTGGAATAAAGCGCAGAGTGCTTCACCATAGTCAATCAGGGGTAGCCTATGGGACCAGCTCGGAGATTTTGAACGCCCTAATTACTGGAAGTGATTATTTTATTTGAAAAATCAGGGGCGAGGGGGGTGATGATGACATGAACCTAGGGTAGGGTCATAGGCCTAACCTAGACACCTTACCCAAGGATATTGCCCTAAAGTCAAGTACATTCAAGAGACAACAGAAGATACCGACTGAAATCTCATTGGAGTGCAATCCACTCGACCAGATATTCCACTCGGATATCCTAATTCCAATCGACCAAGATACAGTCATTCGACCACATGAAGAATCACTCGGAAGAACAGAAGATCTAAAGCCACCCAGGATGGCAACGGTCAGGCGTTCACTCCGTAGTCTTAAAGATCATTTATAGTCCTTTATAGCCAGCGTTACCAGTAATGCCCTGTCTTTATGTACATTGAACCCTATGCAACTGAGGGCTAGAGAGGTCTGGCGCACTCTATATAAGCCACCCCCTCCTTAGGCAGAAGGGTTCGCACCCCCTGTAACTTTCACGCATATCCAGTCGACCAAGCCCCAGGGCACCGAGACGTAGGGCTATTACTTCCTTCGAGAAGGGCATGAACTCGTAAACCTTGTGTGCACAACCTCGCCGTAGCTAGGACCTTGCCTCCACCTACGTACCCCCTGTTCTTACTGTCAGACTTTCTCCCACAACAGCTGGCGCCCACTGTGGGGCAGGCGTCTTAGCAACTTCCGGTGAGGTTGCAGTTTTTCATATCTCCATCAACATGGTTTCTGGTGGTGGTTTGGCTTCGGACTGCTAGATCCATCTTGGCGCGCTCATTTTCATCACCGATGACTCCGCCTGGCTCTAGGAGGCCCCACTCAACGTCGAGGCCCTTCCTGTCCATGGGGCGGCGCACTTTCGCGCGAGTGCCTATGACATCCTCCTCCGGCAGCCATCGACCCAGTATCGGTCGGCTCCCGCGTCATCCATTCTCCCCACCATACGTCGCTGCAAGCGATCTGGCCAATCGCAGCTCCAGCGGTGGTTGAGGCATGCGGTGGTTCGACAGACAAGCACCCCTCAAGTCATGGCAATCGAGCCCGACGAATCTCTCTATGGTCCATTCGACCTGTCGACTGGTTCCGCGGATACTGCTTCTGAGTGCGGAAGCAGCGACCCTGCGGAAGAAGTCCTCATGGTCGACATGCCATGTAGCCCACCTGGGTTCATCGCGATGGCAGCGGTGATGGCGGCGATGGCCCGTCGAATGGTCACAACGAATACCATCCTGAAGCCTTCACTTCGGAGCAGAGGGACAAGCTGTCGGTGTCAAAACCGGTGGATCTCGGGTAGGGGGTCCCGAACTGTGCGTCTAGGATCGATGGTAACAGGGGACGAGGGACACGATGTTTACCCAGGTGCAGGCCCTCTCTATGGAGGTAATACCCTACGTCCTGCTTGATTGATATTGATGAATATGAGTGTTTACAAGAGTTGATCTACCACGAGATCGTAATGGCTAAACCCTAGAAGCCTAGCCTATTTGACTATGGTAATGTGTATATCCTTTCTGGACTAACCCCTCCGGTTTGTATAGACACCGGGGGGGGGGATCTAGGGTTACATAGAGTCAGTTACATAAGAAGGAATCTTCATAGTCAGTCGCCAAGCTTGCCTTCCACGCCAAGGAGAGTCCAATCCGGACATGGGTACAGTCTTCGGCCTTCATGTCTTCACAGCCCATCAGTCCGGCCCATGGATAACAGGCCGGACGCCGAGGACCCCTTAGTCCAGGACTCCCTCAGTAGCCCCTGAACCTGGCTTCAATGACGAGGAGTCCGATGTGCAGAATGTCTTTAGCATTGCAGGGCGGGTTCCCCCTTCCGAACTCCTAGTTGATCTTCAGACGTAATGATTGTATCCGGACTTGTATGCACAACCGCAGAGGACATAATATTTCACGGGTTCAACCCACCGACCACTTTTTGGTAATATGACACCACGCCTGCCCGGCCACTACTTGCGAACCGTTTTAGCCGGCCCGTCGCCCCACGTTTCAGGACTTGGCCTTCTTGGCACGTCTTATCCTAGCAGAGATCGTGCCTCCCTTTTTTAAGGGATTCCTATCGACCCGGACGTGGGTAACCCAACCGTCGCTTGGGTACAACTCCTTGGAAACAAGCAAGTTTTTGAGGCCCGAGAGGAGACATTTGATATTTGCAACCTTTATATAGGGGTACAGACCCGTCTTTTTCTTCCACACTTGCCTCTTCCTCAACTCCTGCTACCCCGAGTTCCAACACCCGGGTTTCGGTCGCCACCAGCCCTAGTCATGTCCGGATCTAGCCGTCAAGGCCGGTGGGTAGCCTCTTCTGTTACGGAGGAAGACATTGCAAAGCTTCGGGCGGCGAGGTACCTGACCACTGAAATCCATCATCGGCTTCCTGTCGAGGGGCAGGTTATCCCCACCCCCAGATCCAGCAAGAGGGTCGTGTTTGTGTCCCTCTTCCTCCGCGGGTTGGGGTTTGCACTTAATCCCTTCGTCCGAGGGCTTATGTTCTATTACGGGATAGACTTTCATGATTTGGCCCCGAACTCTATTCTTCATATCTCGGCGTTTATCGTTACGTGCGAATCCCTCCTCCGAACTCCTCCGCACTTCGTCTTGTGGCTCAAGACCTTCGATGTGAAGCCGCGAGTGGTAGAGGGGGAGCAGGCCGAGTGCGTCGGTGTTACAATGAGCAAGCTTGCTAGCGCCGTTTGGCTGAAAGGATCCTTCGCCAAATCTTCCGATCTGTGGCAGCAGGGGTGGTTCTATATCACTGAGTCCCGCAGGTCCAAGTGGGCAACCGCGCCCGCATTTCGACCCAGCCCTCCAACTCAGCTTGCATCATGGATTAACAAGGGGCTAGATTGCGGATCAACGAATGATGTGCGAACTCTGCAAAGTCGCATCTGAAGCCTCATTGAGAGGGACATCGACATAGCCAGCATCGTTCATGTAATGCTAGTTCATTGGACCCTGTCGTGCCAGCGATGGCCTCTCCGCCTATGGGAGTTCAATCTAGAGGGGCCGCGGACTCTTCAGAACTTCTTCGGTACAACGCACGAAGGAATGTGGATATTATTCTTCGGGAAACGAAGGCTATGGCCGGACACCACCGAAGATGTCAGCCTAGACTGTAACCATCCAGACACCCCGGTAAGTACCCGTTTACCGAATACCTCATAATTAGATACCCAGTGGCAAGATACCAACAGTATCATCCTTTTCATGGGCTGGATAATGAAGGTGGAATTGATTAGGTGTCTGGCTCCCCTTCCCGAAGACTCAGCTACTCCTGTGTTAACAAGGATGCTGGCCTTGGCGCCATACCAGGCATCAGCAGGGGAGGGCGAAAAGACCCAAGATGACCTTGGTTCCGGAGGTAAGTCGGACACTGAGTCCGGAGAAATCGACCTTTCCTCGCCCGAAGACGGAGGCGGAAAAGGACCCGGTATCCCTTCTCCAAACAGGAGGAAAAGGGCCGCCTCCAAAGATTGGGAGGGGCGGTCTTTCAAGAAAAGCAAAATGCCGCTGTCGACCGGCTTGGGTTTGGAAAGTGACGCCGTTGAGCAGCTCCAACAAGGGGGCAATCCCTCGGCCAAACCGTAAGAGAATCCGGAGTACTTTGATAGTGTCCCGCTCCGTTGTTGTTACCGAAGATATACGTAACGCATTCATGCATTTTTACAGGTCGGCACAGAGATTTTCTGGGCGATCCTCTTCTTTGGGGAGTCTTCTTCCAGAGATGATGGAGAGCAAGACGCCTCCTCCGACCTCCTCGCCCAATAAGGGGGATGACTCTGAAGTGTCATCGCGGAGGGTCCCTTTAGACCAGGGGACAGAAGAGGCAGTACCCAAGGGTGGACCTCCGACCATCCGGGATTCCGGGGCTGATGGTAACAAAGGCCCCGGACTGTCTGGTTCACAGCCGACAACGATTTTGGAGACGGCTGAACAGATTCCTTCAAAGGATGATTGTGCTTTTGGACCAGCTTCCGGAGACCCAAAGACTCCGGATATATGGCGGGACATGTTGCGGAAAGCATCTGTCTCAGGGGAACAGCGTACCTTGATGGGTACAGTGATTGAGAAGATTTCGTCCGCGAAGAGCGGATTAAATGAAGCCTTCATGAGCCTACTTAAGGGCTTTGAGGTTTGTGACATAATGTTTTCAACTATTTTTCATTTGCAAAGATGCGCCTGTGTACACGTAGTAGCCCCTGATACTCGGGTTGGCTTCCACTGGGAAGCAAACGGAGGATCGAAAAGGATCGTTTGAGGACTAACCTGATGAACTTTGAACGCAGGCTGCTTCCCCCTTGGCCACTTCCCGGACTATGGATATTGTCGATTTGCAGCGGAAGCTTGATGTGGCAGGGGATGATCTTGCTTTAATCAATATGCGTCTTCATGTGTCGCAAGGTATGTATTCGGGGCAATCCTGATACATTTGTGTGGTATAAGCGTGATGCTGAGATTTAGATGCTGGAATATGCATGGATGCAGATGGTGCTGCCGCTGTTGAAGTTCTTCGAGCGGAACTGACCCAGGCCAAGGAGCAAGCTCGTCGTAGTGATGCTGCTGCCGGGAAGGCATCGGCTGAATTAAAAGCCGAACTAGCTGCACGGTGCCAAGATGAGGAGAAGATATCCACTATGACGCTCGAACTGGAGAATGCTACCGGCCGCATTGAATTTCTGGAGAAGGAGAGTAAAACCTTAACGGCTGATCTGGACAAGGCCTTACAAGAGGCTAGGGCAGCGCAATCAGAATCCAGAGCAGCCCGTGAGGAGGTTCGACAGGCAAGGGAGATTGCGGCTGCAAAGCCCTTTCTGCTGCAAACTAAGTTCGGGGACCAGAACTATGCCTAGCTTAACCAAGTATGGAGTTCTCTGGACGAGTTCTTGGACTTGCCAAAGAGTTCTACCGATGCGGTGCAGTATTACCAAGCGCGAGATGGATATGGAACGAAGAAACTTTTTTGGTCGTAGTTTGGCGCATCAAAGCACCCTCTGTTGCTCAATGAACAGATGTCCCAATGGGCCAAAGTTCATAGAATATCTGGCGCTACCATGAAGAATGTCGTAATCCGGTTGTGGCCAACTGAGCCTGTTCCAAATAGCTATTTCGGTTTGGTGCAGAGGCTTGTTGATGCGGTGCCGCGTATCGATGTTGTGAATCGATCATCGTGCATTGAGGGTGCGTGGATGGCTTTTGCCCGAGTCTAAACATTCTAGGGGAAGATGAAGGCCATCGATGTTGTGACGAAGAGTCCACCCAAAGGCAAGGACCGCCCGAAACTGGAGCATTATTTTGAAGATGTCCTAGAGGCCGCCCGCTTTATAGAGGGTCAGTGCTCGAAAGACATAATGTTCGAGTGAGGTGTATGAAAATTGTAAAAGACAATTTTATAGTTAATCTATTTATGTTTTGCTTGAAAGCTTGAATTCCTCATGTGCGGCCGTTTTGATATAATCTGAAAGTTTTCCAGTCGTCGGCTTCAGCCCCCTTGTAGGAAGTACGGGGGTGTTCGGAAAGGCATTTAATCACTCTTTATCCAACGTCTTGGTCCATGAAGGAGGTGATAATGCGGCGAACCAGGCAATCGGACTATAAGGCATTAACACTTTCACTTAGCCATAGGAGTTTTGTGGTGGGGCTACGACATAGACCCTGGTATGTATGCGGCATATGGTGCCTTACATATTTGATCTGAAAAAGATCCCTCGTGTGACACGGAGAATCGCTAAAGATTCCAAGAAGTCGTCAAGTGGTTGACCAGCTCACGCCGCATCATGACAGTCAATTTTCGGCTTTCTCTACTAAGGTGCTCATCCGGTTTAGACCAGGGCACAATCACAGTAGTTCTCCCTTTACTACCCTAGCCGATAGAGCAGAACATAAGGTAGCAAGCACAGGGGTTGGGCAACCCAACTATTAACCCAAGACAATGATTCAGAGTTGATGCATATAAGGCCAAACTTGCGACGCCGAAGTATGCTATAGAGCTATTCAGACTTTTACTGGCAACTCTTTTGTTCCCACACCAAGCCCCTGGCAGGTGATGCTTAGGTGTTTCTGTGAAACAACCATGGGAGCCATATTTGTTGGGGAAACAATGCGGGTGATTAGTTCGGATAGTTGTTTAATGGGAACTGAGTGATATGCCAAAGATTACTTATGATATATATATATATATATTATATATATATATATATATATATATATATATATATATATATATATATATAAGCCATCCTCCCGGCTATTTGACATGCTCGGGGTTGGAGGCGGAGAAACATGCATAGTACAGGCTTGAGTAATAGAGAGTGCGGTCTACAAAAAGTTATTTTGGACCTCCTGTCGCACATCTGTGTCGCCAGTCCTCGGTGGGGGGAATCCTTGATGGAAATAGCCCTTTAGGTGAGAGTATGGATCCGGACTCCGATAGAGCTAGTTTCCGATGTTCATCCTGTCCGTCACCTGTTTTTAAAGGATAGCAAAGGAAAAAATAATAATAAAATAATAAGAAGAAGAGTTACTGGAATGTTTGTAGGCTTGTCCGTATTGTGCTTCTGCCAATGCCCATGGTATCTTGAGTGCGTAATGATGCATGCGCGATACAAACTTTGTAGGTGTATGGAGTGGGTGGCGGAAGCCGGGTTGCTATTTCTGTTCTAGGAGTAGTTGGTCCTCGGGTGGAGACTGCTTCTGAACCCTGGTGTTTCGTTGGTGAACATTTCCATCATCCTTGTTGCTTGGCGGTCTCTTCCCCCTGTGTTCGGCGTTGAGCTTGCCGGCCTGTTTAAAGACCCAGCAGTGTCTGTTGGTATGATTAGCTGGTTTATCAGGGTGGCCATGAATCTGACAGGGTCGGTCCAATATCTTGTCCAGGTTGGATGGTTCGTCTCAATTCGCCTTGAATGGCTTCTTCCGCTGATCGGGCTTGGGGTTGCTGAATCCGGCATTGACCACTGTGTCGCCTGATCTTTCATTGCCATTTGCGACTGTTGTTTTTGCTTCCTCGTGGCTTGCCGTTGCCGTCTCGGATTTCGGAGGTGCCCTGGTTGCTTGCGCTATTGCTTCTACGAGCGAGCCAGCTGTCTTCTCCCGCACAAAAGCGGGTCATTAGAGCAGTGAGGGCTGCCATGGATTTAGGTCCTTCTTAGCTGAGGTGGCGTGCAAGCCATTCATCTCGGACGCCGTGTCTGAAATCCGCAAGGGCTACCACGTCCGGATAGTCGACGATTTGGTTCTTTTTGACTAAGAACCGAGTCCAAAGCTCCCTGGTTGATTCTCCAGGCTGTTGGACAATGTGACTTAGGTCATCGACATCTGGTGGCCGGACATATGTTCCTTGGAAGTTATCGAGGAAGGCCTCTTCTAAGTCCTCCCAACTGCCTATAGAGTTTTCAGGCAGGCTATTTAACCAGTACCAAGCTGTTCCTTTTAGTTTTAGTGGGAGGTATTTAATGGCATGGAGATCGTCCCCACGGGCCATATGGATGTGGAGGATGAAATCCTCTATCCATACCGTGGGATCGGTTGTCTCGTTGTATGATTCAATATTGAAGGGTTTGAATCCTTCAGGGAATTCATGATCCATTACTTCATCAGTGAAGCAAAGCGGGTGTGCGGCGCCTCTATGTTAGGCCACACTGTGACGTAACTCCGAAGGAGTCCCATTGCGGTTTTCGGCTCGGTCATGGCGAGGTGTGACACGTTCAAATAGGTAGCCGTCGTCGCGTGTCGAAGCATGCTTTCACGATCCGTGGATCGGTCTTGCATTTCCTGCTCTATTGTCCAAGTCCCTCTACAGGTTGTCTGGGTAGCCGTGACCTGAGTTGTTCTTGCCTTTACGGTGAGGTGGGGCAGTCTGGTGTTTGTCTTGAGTTGCCTCTTTATTCGGACAGAGCTGCCGGCAACCTACCGTATTGTGGGACGATGGTATGGGCTCCAATGCCCCGTCATCGGACTGGTATAGCGATTTGTGCTTTGGGTAGCTTTTGGCTAGGACACTAAGGCCGTATTCTTCAGCGACCAGGACTTCGGTCCATCTGTCATTGAGTAGGTCTTGGTCAGCTTGAAGCTGTTGCTACTTCTTTTTCAGGCTCCTTGTCATAGCTATCAGCCTGCGCTTGAAGCGCTCCTGCTCGAGGGGCTCTTCGGGTACGATGAAGTCTTCATCACCGAGGCTTACCTCATCTTCAGAGAGCGGAAGGTAGTTGTCGTCCTCCGAACTGTCACTAGGCGGGGCCTGTTCATCGGGGCTGGCTTGCCCGTTTTCCTGTTCCTCCTGCTCGGATATTGTTCCCACAGGGTATTCATTGCTTTCGGCGCCGCCCAGAGTACTATTTTCTCCAGTGCCTATGTTGCTGCGGCGTGACTTGGGGTGGCGTTTGGGGTGCCGGAGATTGGGCTGTGTCTCAGGAGTTTTAACTGGATCTCCCATGTCCTTGCCGCGAGGTTTTTTAAGTGTATCGATCATGTACACATCATATGAAGGGGTGGCCGTCCCATGCCTGATGACTGGCGTGTCTTGGCCTTGCTCCTTATCAACATCATCATCGATGTCTTTAGAGCCGGAAGCGGGCGTGTCAGTTGAGTCCTCGACGGTGGCTATGAAGTGGGTGGCGGGTGGGAGCGAAATTCTCCATTGTCAGCCTCTAGCTCGAACCAAACATAGTTCAGCTGTGAGTCCTTTTCCAAGGACAAGTTCTTTAAAGAGTTTAGCACATCACCCAAAGGTGAGTGCTGGAAGATGTCTGCGGCGCTAAATTCGAAAATTGACAACCGATCCAGCTTGGTGTCCGCAGGCGTACCCGGTCTGGGACTTATAGCCGGAGACGAGTCCGGAGTTCCATTGACGCAAATATTGCGGGGTGCCGAGTCCGTGTGTGGCTCCAACGCCGCAGACTCTGTGGCCTCGGATGGCGCGATCTGCTTCGGTTCTAAGGCCATTGCAGTAATAGGGACCATCAACTGGATGTGATCCGATGACAGATATAAGTCATGTTCATCGGGGCGAGGGGGAGCGATTGCTGCGTTCTCAAATCCATTGAAGATCAAGTCTCCACGGATATCCGCAATGTAGTTCAAGCTTCCAAATCTAACCTGGTGGCTAGGGGCGTAGCTATCGATCTGCTCCAGATGGCCAAGCGAGTTGGCCCGTAGTACGAAGCCGCTGAACACGAGAATCTGTCCGGGGAGGAAGGTTTCTCCTTGGACAACGTCACTATAGACGATTCAAGGGGCCATCGAACCTTTCATTGACGGCACAATGGACTCTCAATGAAAACACTAATGTCGGTGTCAAAATCGACGGATCTCGGGTAGGGGGTCCCGAACTGTGCGTCTAAGATCGATGGTAACAGGGGACGGGGGACACGATGTTTACCCAGGTTCGGGCCCTCTCTATGGAGGTAATACCCTACGTCCTGCTTGATTGATATTGATGAATATGAGTGTTTACAATAGTTGATCTACCATGAGATCGTAATGGCTAAACCCTAGAAGCCTAGCCATATGACTATGGTAATGAGAATATCCTTTCTGGACTAACCCCTCCGGTTTATATAGACACCCGGGGGGATCTAGGATTACATAGAGTCGGTTACATAAGAAGGAATCTTCATAGTCGGGTCGCCAAGCTTGCCTTCCACGCCAAGGAGAGTCCAATCCTGACACAGGTATAGTCTTCGGCCTTCATGTCTTGACAGCCCATCAGTCCGGCCCATGGATAACAGGCCGAACGCCCGAGGACCCCTTAGTCCAGGACTCCCTCACAAGCTGCATCGTTGCAACATGGAGGCACTCCACACCCCCATCATTGGGGAGACCTCCGAGGCTCGGGCCTTGGAGGCCACGCATCTAGCCACCTTGGTTGAGCGTGCGTGACTGGAGAATCTCCAACATTCACTCGACGAACGTGCTCGTCATCAGATCCCCGAATCTAGTTGATGACATCGACAATTGTTTCCGCCTGAACCTCAAGTATATCATACTCCAATCCAGAATCTTGCAGCTGCAACTCGAATAGCAGAGTCAATTCAGCCACCCCGTTCAGAAGCTGGTAGAGCTTTGTTGCAGATCCGCGCGCTGCTCCGAGCGGTAGGAGAACAAAACTCGGCTGTTTCCCAGTCGCGCAACATGATCCATAGCAGATCTGTGGTTGCGGACACAGTTCGATCGACACACAGCCCAAGATTACCCCCGCGGCGTGACAATCGAGGACATCGCCAAGATCAGTACCCGGATCAAGGCCATGGGCAGTATGATCACTGGGATGCTCGCGATGACCACCGTCGAGTGCCTACGCCCCCTCCTAGGGGTGGTTCGTGCGTGCCCCGGCGGTATGATGATAGGCGCCCATATGGTGATGAGCGAAGAGTTCCAATCGACCCCCGAGAGCCTGGCTTTGAGGCAAGATCCCTTCTTGTACAAGGCTTGGTCGACAGGGGCCGGGCGCACAGAGAAGGACATGATAGAAATCATCCGAGTAGAAGCAGAGTGCATGTTTCTGGGCCAGAATGTTTCAGTAGAGCCATCCGTGCTGCAAAGATCCCTCCCAACTTCAGATTGGCGACGGGTGTGAGTAAGTTCACAGGTGAGTCGAAGCCCGACACTTGGCTGGAAGATTGCCGAGTGGCAGTGCAGATTGGTGGAGGCAACGATGATGTAGCCATGAAGCACCTTCCCCAGATGCTCAAAGGTTCAGCAAGAGCTTGTTTGAATCAGTTGGCCCCTGGAAGCATTTTCAGTAGGGAGGAATTGGCCCGAGTGTTTATCAAAACATTTGAGGGCACCTACAAGCGGCCAGCCAGACTGATTGAATTACATCACTGTGTTCAGAAGTAGAATGAGACTTTGAGGGACTTCATCCAGAGATGGACTACTCTACATCATACTATAGAAAATGTATGAGAGCACCAAGCAGTTTGCGCATTCAAAGAGAGCGTTTGGTACAAAGAGCTCAACCTGAAATTCGGTCGGTCAGGTGATATGTCCCTGGCTGAAATGATGGAAATAGCCACTCGGTACGCCAATGACGAAGAGGAAGATCGACTCCACAATGGCGAGAACAAACCAGTCGCCCAAGACACCGGAGGAGGAAATTCCAATCGGAAGTAGAAGCGCAAGGCTGAAACTGCAGGTCCTGCTGAAGCTGCGGCTTTGAATGAAGGGAAGTTCAAGGGAAAGCCTAAAGGGTCGTGGATCCCCAAAAAAGTGAAAGATCAGGCAGGAAATGATGTTCTTGATTTCCCATGCCACATACACACCAAAATAGATGCAGAGGGTAACTTGATTCTGCCCAAGCATACCACTCAACAGTGTTGACTCCTGATTCAGAGTTTCTGAGAAGGTCAACCTAGTGAGAAGAAGAAAGAGTGTGATAAGGATGAAGATGAGGGTTACCCTAATGTCAATGCCACTTTAGTGATTTTTGCTGACATCGAGAGCAAAAGTTGACTGAAAGTTATCAACAAAGAAGTGAACATGGTTGCTCCGGCAACCCCGACGTATTTGAAGTGGTCAAAGACTCCCATAACATTTGACCAGTCCAATCACCCAGTGGACGTTGCTACCCCTGGGCGGCAAGCGTTGATTGTCGACCCAGTCGTGCAAGGTACCCGACTAACCAAGGTCCTGATGGATGGCGGTAGTGGCTTGAACATTCTGTACGCTGAGACTCTCGGGGGGATGGGCATTCCGATGTCCAAACTCAGCGAGAGTAATATGTGGTTTCACATAGTCATCCCAGTAAAGAAAACAAATTCACTCGGTCAGATTGCTCTTGACATGGTTTTCAGTGATTCAAAGAATTACCGCAAGGAGAAGTGGACATTTGAGGTGGTGGATTTTCAGAGTGCGTACCATGCAATTCTGGGTAGGCCCGCATATGCACGATTCATGGCTCGATCGTGTTACGTATACCTCAGGTTGAAAATGCCTGGTCCCAGAGGTGTGATCACAGTCACAGGGAATCGGCAAAGAGCAGAAGAGTGCCTCTAGAAGGGTTCAAAAATTGCCGATGAGCATATGACAGCAATTGAGATGGAAGAATACAACAAAAATGCAGATCCGAGTGATTGGTTGCAAGCCAAGAAGCCTGCTTCAGAGTCTGCATTTCAGTCGGCCGGTGAGACAAAGCCTGTTCGTCACCCGACTGATCCCAATGCCGCTCCGACCCACATCTCGACAACACTCGACAGCAAATACGAAGAAGCGCTCATCCAGTTCCTGCGTGAGAACTGGGACATCTTTGCATGGAAACCATCTGACATTCTAGGTGTACCCAGGGATCTGGCTGAGCACCATGTCGGTGTCAAAACCGGCGGATCTCGGGTAGGGGGTCCCGAACTGTGCGTCTAGGTCGGATGGTAACAGGAGGCAAGGGACACGAAGTTTTACCCAGGTTCAGGCCCTCTCGATGGAGGTAAAACCCTACGTCCTGCTTGATTAATATTGATGATATGGGTAGTACAAGAGTAGATCCACCACGAGATCGGAGAGGCTAAACCCTAGAAGCTAGCCTATGGTATGATTGTTGTTGTCTATGTTGTCCTACGGACTAAAACCCTCCGGTTTATATAGACACCGGAGAGGGTTAGGGTTACACAAAGTGGGTTACAATGGTAGGAGATCTGAATATCCGTATCGCCAAGCTTGCCTTCCACGCCAAGGAAAGTCCCTTCCGGACACGGGACGAAGTCTTCAATATTGTATCTTCATAGTCCAGGAGTCCGGCTGAAGGTATAGTCCGGCTATCCGAACACCCTCTAATCCAGGACTCCCTCAGTAGCCCCTGAACCAGGCTTCAATGACGATGAGTCCGACGCGCAGATTGTCTTCAGCATTGCAAGGCGGGTTCCTCCTCCAAGTACTTCATAGAAGATTTTGAACACAAAGATAGTGTCCGGCTCTGCAAAATAAGTTTCCACATATTGCCATAGAGAGAATAATATTTGCACAAATCTAATCTGCTGGCGTATTCCGTAGCGCGACACACCACGGCCAAGCCTCTATCCGAGTCATTTCATTATCCCACCTCAGCGCATCATGCAAGGTGGTTTCCTTGGCACGTCTTGTCAAAGCAGAGATCGTGTCCCCTTATTCCAGGATTCTCATCAATACGGGCGTGGGTAACCCAACCGCGCCATTGATTACGGCGCTTGGAGATAAGCAAGTTTTACCAGGCTGGTGGGGACACGTAGTTGCGTCCACCCATATAAGGGGATAAGGATCCACCCTTTCACCTACGCCTTCTTCCTCCTTTGCCTATCCATTCTCGCGCACTCGAGCTCCAGCGCCCAAGTCCGCACTCCCACCTCAACCTTCTCCAGCCATGTCCGGAGCGGGTGGCAAGTGGATGGTCTCCTCCATCATGGAGGGACACATCAAAAAGCTGAGGAAGGCCGGATACCTGTCTAACGACATCGCGCACCGGCTTCCCAAAAAGGGGCAGCTCATCCCCACTCCTAGGCCCCATGAGAGGGTGGTGTTCCTCCCCCATTTCCTCCGCGGACTGGGCTTCCCTCTCCACCCATTTGTCCGGGGGCTCATGTTCTACTACGGCCTGGATTTCCACGATCTGGCCCTGAACTTCGTCCTCAACATCTTGGCGTTTATCGTCATGTGCGAAGCTTTTCTCCACATCCGCCCCCATTTCGGCCTATGGCTCAAGACTTTCAATGTCAAGCCGAAGGTGGTGCGCGGCAACCAGGCGGAGTGCGGAGGCGCCATGGTGGGCAAGATGGCCAACGTCCTATGGCTTGAGGGCTCCTTTGTGGAGACCCTGAAGGGGTGGCAATCTGGGTGGTTTTACATCACCGAGCCGCGCGGTGCCGAATGGATCGCACCCCCCGAGTTCCGATCCAGACCCCCTACGCGGCTCACCTCCTGGAAGGAGACGGGCCTGTCTTGGGGTAAAAAAGGAGAGCTGACCGGACTCCAAACATGCATCCAAACCCTGGCGGACAAGAAGCTCAAACTTGTCAATGTAGTCCAGGTTATGCTCATCCGCCTGATCCTCCCGTGTCAACAACGGGCTTTCAACCTGTGGGAGTTCGACCCGGCGCGGCACCAAACTCTGAGCAGGCTCTTCGACACGTCGTATGAAGATGCCTGGAAGGTGCTTTTCAAAGGCGCCGAGGCTCCCGCATCCGCTACCGAGGATCGCGGATTCAGTGCGCAGTGTCATGCTCTCGCGGTAAGCTGTTTTTTTTCCTTTTATAGGGTATCAGTTTTTCATAGTTTGACTCCATGAGGGATCTAAGCTCCCTTACCTTTGACAGGATTGGCAGGTGACGTCCGGACAGATCAACTGTCCGGCTCCTTTGCCCGAAGGCCCAGCGGACGCTCGCTTGGCGAAGCTGCTGGTTTCGGCACCCTATGTGGTGCCGGAAAAGAAGGCCAAGAAGAGGGCCACGGGGACTCAAAAGAGTGCCCTGTGCCAGGAGGTGTCGGATCCATCATCCGATGGTTCTGAGGCGCATTCCTCCCGTGAAGACGAGGAGGAAGAAGAAGAGACCTCTCCCCCTCCAGCGGGAGGAGAGAAGAAGAGGAAGGCCGCCCTCTCTGGGGAGGCCGGAGGGTCCAAGAAGGGGAAAACCCTTCCTCCGGACTACTCCACCGACACCGACGATGGCGGAGAGGAGTGGCAGCCCAGGGCCAAGCCCCTGGCGAAATCGTAAGTATACGGATACCGAAGTAACTCATAGTATTCGTTTATTGCACAACTTTCCCTCATGTCGAATATGTTTATGCAGCCCACCCAAAGACTGGCTCGACGCGTCATCGAGCGGCTCACTGGACTCGTCGGATGTGAACTCGCTTCCGACGGCTTCCTCCCCCCGTCCTACGGACGACACCGAAGTGTTGTCCCAATAGGTTCCAAGCCGGGAGGAGGTGGTCCTGGAGGCACCGCAAGGTGACCTCCCGGACTCCAGGAGGAAAGGGGATGAAACCCCCCAGGGCTCCAAGTCCGGCTTTAGGCCGGACACCACTCCGGAACCTTCAAAGATTCTAGAGTCCGGCGGGGGACCTCCTTCCAAGAGGAGCAAGCCCACCATGCCGGTGACCCCTGTCCAACCGGAGGCGCCAGACAATATGTTGGAGGCGCTCCAAGGCGCCTCCATCGACGAGGAGCACCGCGCCATTATGAGTGCGGTGGTCCAGAAGGTTCAGTCTGCCAAGAGCGGACTGACTGAAGCTTGTACTAGCCTTTTAACAGGCTTTGAGGTAAGTAAAGAATGTGTAAATAATATTACCGCATAGACAGTAGCCCCTGATGCTCTGTTGGGCATTCGAGAAGAGAAGCCGAATATAGGATCAGAGAATTCGCAGGACTCTAACCAAAGGAGTCAATATGCGTATGCAGGCTTCTCTGCTGGCGTCCGCCGCACTGACTGCGGAAGTGGACACGCTGAAGCAGAGCCTCGAGAAGTCCGAGCAAGAGCTCGGGCATGCCAAGAAGCAGCTCGAGGAGAAGTAAGGTAAGAAATACCTTGTTTGAATATGTATAAAAAGGTGCAATTGCAAAAAAATGACAGGACTATCGTGGCTATTGTAGGGGCCATGTCTGTGGTGGCGACCCTTAAGCAAGCGTTGCTCGAGGCCGAGAAGAGTGCGGCTGCAGAGCGCACCGAGCGGGAAAAGTATGAGGCCGAGGTTGGCAAGGTGCGGCAAGAGCTCCAGGTTCTCATGAACAAACATGAGAATTTGGAGCTTGACTCGAAGACGCGAGCGTCCGAGCTCGCGGCGGCTATTGAAAATGCCAAGTCTGCCAAGGCCGAATCCTAGAAGACCCTCCAGGAGTTGGATGAGGTGAAGAAGATAGCGGCGGGTAAGGCATTCTTTATGCAAAGCAAACACATAAACGTGAGTTACTTGTTACTTACCCGAATCCGGAGCTCTCCAGGAGCGTTCGCAGATCCTTGCCAGAGTGTGTCCGATGCCGCCGCGTTCTATCGAGCCGAGGAGGGTAGCTCGACAGAGAAGGTGTTCTGGTCTCAGTATGCTGAGGCCGGACACCCCATGCCCCTGAGCGACCAGCTGAAGCAGCTGGTCGAGCTCCACAAGGCGGCCGAACAGGCCATGAAGGGCCTCATAGTTCGGCTGTGGCCTGGAGGGGCTCTGCCTGGGAGCTATTTCGGGCTGGTGCGGCGGCTGGTGGAGGCCTGTCCAAGGCTCGAAGTCATCAAGCTCTCCATCTGCATTGAAGGTGCCTGTAGGGCCCTTGCCCGTGCTAAGGTGCACTGGGGCAAGCTGGATGTTGAGAAGCTTGTGAAGGACGGGCCACCGCCGTGGAAAGAGCATCGCAAGCCCGAAAATTACTATAAGGATGTTCTGAAGGGTGCCTGCCTTGTGGCGGATGAATGTTCTAGGGATATAATTTTTGAGTAAAAACTCGCTCGTTTTTGTCCTGTGCGCTGAAAACTTGTTCATATGCGCTGAGCAATGCTATTTGAATTTATAATATTACCTTATGTGCGGCTGTTTATCAATTCTGAGAGATGGCGAGTCATCGGCTTCTGCCCCCGTGCCGCTAGTGCTGGGGTGTTCGGGGATAAACCTGAGCGCTCTTTTTCCCATGTTTGGGTCCTTCGAGGGAGGCAATCGGACTATAATGCGTGAACACTCTCACTTAGCCATAGAATTCTATAATTTTAAATTTCGGCGAAGCCCCTAGTATTTGGAAGACCGAGTTCGGGGCGCTATCCACGCCTTGGCCGGACAGAGCCGACTCCTCGCCCTAAGCGGCATAAGTCTTTAGGGACTCGAAAAAACCTCTCGAACAGCGACCAGCTCTCGCTTCATCATGACAGTCAGTTTTAGCTTTCTCCACTGAGGTGCTCGGCCCAGCTCAACTGGGGCACAATCGCAGTGGTTCTCCTAGTGCTACCTTAGCCGATATAGCGGAACATAAGGCACCAAAACATAGGAGCCGGGCAAACCCAACTATTGACCCAAGACATGATTCGGAGCCGATGCATCTAATGCTATAAGTTCGGGGTGCCGCACTTGTGAAAGTGTTCGGACTTCTCACGCCATATTGAGGGGTACTAAAGCCCCTGGCGTATTTTAGCTGTACCGAATTGTACGGGTGCAACATGTCGTTAAGGAAAATATATTTATAAAAAGGTAATGCACAAATAGACAAAAGCTATGCATTGTTTATTAAAAATAGCTGCGATCAAAGCAGAATGATACAAATAATGCGATAAACAAAAAGTTGGACTATTTAACATGTCTGCTCCAGGGGCGAGCTGTGGAATAGTATGCGAAACAGGTATACTGCTCGTGATACAGACCACCTGTGAGTTTCGTAATGCGGCGTGGCTTGTCTGCCTCCCTGGTTCTTGCATCGCTTGTGCGGCAATTGAACTGCCGAACAGGCATTCCGAAGAATGGAGTCCTAAAAGTAAGAGAAAATTAAAAAATCAGCAGCCCTTGGTTCGGTTTAAGCCGTGTTTCGGGCGTGCCATGATGGTGCCCCTCCCCCTGTACCCATGGTAATTTTAGAGCGTAGTTATGTACGCGAAGCACTGATGTCGCCTTTTTGCGAGGGTTGGGGTTGGGGCCGCATTGCTACGCCTGCTCGAAACGTGCCAGGCGTTCTTGTTGTAGGGTACTCCAGGCGCGCTTGACGGTGTCCGGTTGTTTAATGGACGGACTGGAGAACTGCCTGGAGAGGCTGCTTTGTACTTCCGCTGCAAGGGCCGCCGTGTGCTCCTCCGTTCGGAGGGAGCGTTCGGTGTTTCCATTGACCGTAATTACTCCTCGAGGGCCTGGCATCTTGAGCTTAAGGTATGTGTAGTGCGGGACAACATTGAACTTGGCGAATGTGGTTCGCCCGAGTAGTGCATGATAGCCACTGCGGAATGGGACTATGTCGAAGATTAACTCCTCGCTTCGGAAATTATTCGGAGATCCGAAGACCACTTCAAGTGTGACTGAGCCTGTACAGTTGGCTTCTGCACCTGGTATTACGCCTTTAAAGGTCGTTTTAGTGGGCTTAATCCTCGAGGGATCTATGCCCATTTTCCGCACTGTATCCTGGTAAAGCAGGTTCAGGCTGCTGCGGCCGTCCATAAGGAGTCTAGTGAGATGAAATCCGTCAATAATTGGGTATAGAACCAATGCAGCGAATCCACCATGACGGATGCTAGTGGGATGGTCCCTTCGGTCAAAGGTGATCGGGCAGGAGGACCATGGGTTGAACTTTGGGGTGACTGGCTCTACCGCGTATACGTCCCTTAACGCGCGCTTCCGCTCCCTTTTGGGGACGTGGGTTGCGTATATCATGTTCACCGTCCGCACTTGTGGGGGAAAACCCTTATGTCCACTGTTGTTCGGCGGCCGGGGCTCCTCGTCGTCATCGCTATGTAGCCCCTTGTCTTCATTTTCGGCATTTAACTTGCCTGCCTGCTTGAACACCCAACAAACCCTGTTGGTGTGATTGGCCGGCTTTTCGGGGGTGCCATGTATCTGGCACAAGCGGTCGAGTATTCGGTCCAAACTGGACGGGCCCCTAGGATTCCTTTTGAAAGGCTTTTTCCGCTGACCGGATTTAGAGCCTCTGAATCCGGCATTAACTGCCGTATCCTCAGCATTGTCGCCGTTAATGCGACGCTTCTACTTGTTGCGACGCGACCTGCCACTACTGTCCCCGGTGTCCGAATTACCAGGGTTCTTGGTCATATTGTTGCTACGAGCAAGCCAGCTGTCTTCTCCCGCGCAAAAGCGGGTCATGAGTGTGAAAGTGCAACTATCCTTAGGTGGTTTTCATAATTCATAACAACATATAGCTCATTGAGCTAATGCTATTCCAAGATGATTATTTCAGGAAAGCTCAATGATTGGCATGGCATGGATGGTGAAAGTGGAACCCTGAAAATGCTAAGGATAAAGGATTGGCTCAAGCTCAAAAGCCCAAGACTCTTCATTTTATATTTTAGTGATCCAAGATCACATTGAGTCTTTAGGAAAAGCCAATACTATCAAGGAGGGATGAGGTGTTGCTTAATGAGCCTCTTGCTTCATGTGCTTAGTGATATGCTCCAAAACCCTCAACTACTTTCCCATCTCCACATTTGACCTAAACCCTAAGCCAAACTCGGACCTACCGATTCTTTCAACCCAGCATCACCGAGTTTCACTTGTCATAGCCATTGCCAAACCCTAGCAAATCGGTTCTACCGATAGGGATCTCGGTCTCATCGAGATGGGATTGCAAACTCTCTGTTTCCCTTTCGTAACTTTTCGGTCTCACCGAAAGAGCGGATCGGTCCCACCGAGATTGCAATGTAAACTCTCTGTTTCCTTTTTGTAACATTTCGGTCTCACCAAAAGAGCAAATCGGTCCCACCGAGTTTGCCTGACCAACTCTCTGGTTAGCTAATTACCAAAATCGGTCTCATCGAGTTTGTGTAATCGGTCTCACCGAGATTACGTTATGCCCTAACCCTAACAAAATCGGTCCTACCGAGTTGCATGTCAGTCCCACCGAAAATCTCTAACGGTCACTAGGTTTACTATTTCGGTCTGACCGAGTTTGTTGATTCGGTCCCACCGAGATTGGTAAATTGTGTGTAACGGTTGGATTTTGTGTGGAGGCTATAAATACCCGTCCACCTCCTCGTCACTCGAAGAGAGAGCCATCAGAACACATCTACACTTCCAACTCATATGTTCTGAGAGAGAACCACCTACTCATGTGTTGAGGCCAAGATATTCCATTCCTACCATATGAATCTTGATCTCTAGCCTTTCCCAAGTTGCTTTCCACTCAAATCTTCTTTCCACCAAATCCAAATCCTGTGAGAGAGAGTTGAGTGTTGGGGAGACTATCATTTGAAGCACAAGAGCAAGGAGTTCATCATTAACACACCATTTGTTACTTCTTGGAGAGTGGTGTCTCCTAGATTGGCTAGGTGTCACTTGGGAGCCTCCGACAAGATTGTGGAGTTGAACCAAGGAGTTTGTAAGGGCAAGGAGATCGCCTACTTCGTGAAGATCTACCGCTAGTGAGGCAAGTCCTTCGTGGGCGATGGCCATGGTGGGATAGACAAGGTTGCTTCTTCGTGGACCCTCCGTGGGTGGAGCCCTCCGTGGACTCGCGCAACCGTTACCCTTCGTGGGTTGAAGTCTCCATCAACGTGGATGTAGGATAGCACCACCTATCCGAACCACGGGAAAAACATCCGTGTCTCCAATTGCGTTTGAATTCTCCAAACCCTTCCCTTTACATTCTTGCAAGTTGCATGCTTTACTTTCCGCTGCCAATATACTCTTTGCATGCTTGCTTGAATTGTGTGATGATTGCTTGACTTGTCCTAAAATAGCTAAAATCTGCCAAGAACTAAAATTGGTAAAAGGTTAAGTTTTTATTTGGTCAAGTAGTCTAATCACCCCCCCCCTCTAGACATACTTCCGATCCTACAAGTGGTATAAGAGCTTTGGTCTCCATTTGCTTTGATTTCCACAACTTTTGGTGGTCATAGCCTTGGTTTCACAACCTAGGAGAGTATGGCGTCTAGTGAGGGAAATTATCACCGTAGAGGTCCTTACTTTGATGGTACTAATTTCGCTAGTTGGAAGCATAAAATGAAAATGCATATTCTTGGACATAACCCAGCCGTTTGGGCTATTGTGTGTGTTGGTTTGCAAGGTGACTTCTTCGATGGGAAAGAACCAAACCGTGAAGCTACCGCGGATGAGTTGAAGATGTTGCAATACAATGCTCAAGCTTGTGATATTCTCTTCAACGGATTGTGCCCCGAAGAATTCAACAAAATCAGCCATCTTGAGAATGCAAAGGAAATTTGGGACACTTTGATTGATATGCACGAAGGTACCGACTCCGTCAAGGAATCCAAATTGGATGTGCTTCAAAGTCAACTTGACAAGTTCAAAATGAAGGATGGTGAAGGTGTCGCTGAAATGT
Source organism: Triticum aestivum (assembly GCF_018294505.1). Classification (NCBI taxonomy): domain Eukaryota; kingdom Viridiplantae; phylum Streptophyta; class Magnoliopsida; order Poales; family Poaceae; genus Triticum; species Triticum aestivum. Next base: position 74,440,487 of record NC_057800.1, read on the forward strand.
ACTCTAGGCTTGCTCTGATCACAAACGAGATTGCCGGCTTAGGAAGTGAAGAGATGACCGATAGATTCATCATCAAGAAGATTCTAAGAGCCTTGGATGGAAAATATGATACCGTGTGCACATTGATCCAAATAATGCCCAATTACAAAGATCTCAAGCCAATGGAGGTAATTGGAAGAATTGTTGCTCATGAGATGTCACTTAAGGATAAAGAGGAACTTCACAACAAATCAAGTGGTGCCTACGAAGCCTCATGTGAAGCCCCTACATCATCAAGTGAGAACCAAAACTTCAATGAAGAATTGAGCTTAATGGTGAAGAACTTCAACAAGTTCTACAAGAGTAGAAGCAAACATAGAAGCTCCAAGTCAAGGTCCTACAATGACAAAAGATCTTCTAGTCGAGAGCGAAACTGCTACAATTGTGGAAGACCCGGACACTATTCCAATGAGTGTACGGCTCCCTACAAGAGAAGAGAAGACTCTCCAAAAAGGAGAAGCAAAAGAGAAGAATCACCACCAAGAGAGAGAAGGACTAGAGATGATCGTTATGAGCGAAGATACTCACGGAGAAGCAAGGATTTGGAAAGGAAGGAAAAATCATCAAGGAGCTACACAAAACGAAGACATCAAGCTCATGTTGGTGAATGGGTATCCGGCTTCGACTCCGACGACTACTCCGAGAGAACTTATCACTCCGATTCCGAATATACTCATGATGAAGGTGTTGCCGGTCTAGCACTTGTGTCAACCAACTCCTACGACATATTTGACTCGCCGAATGAAGGAATTGGAAGATGCTTCATGACCAAAGGTCCTAAGGTAACACACCCCGAGTATGTTGATTTTGATAGTGATGAAGATGATTTGTTAGGTGATGATGATTTACTTGTTGACAACTCTAGTGATGAATACTATGATGAAACATCAATTAATCATGCTAATCAAGATAAAACGAATGACAATGATAAGGAGAAGATTGAGGCTCTAACTAAAGAACTAAACACTCTTAAGTTAGCTCATGAAACTATCTTCGAAGATCATCAAGAACTTTTAAGAGCTCATGAGAAGTTACGCTTTGAAAAGCTCAATCTTGAGCAAGAGCATGAGTTTTTAAAGGCAATCAATGATGATCTCCGCAAGAAAAGTTCTTATTACATTGCCAAGCGTTTACTCTTATCCACTTACATGCCTCAAGTCAACTCTAGTAACAAGAACAAGAAAGATTCTTCCTCTAGTAGTAACAATGACCATGCTAAATCCAACATTGTTGCTTCTAGTAGTTCTCTTGATTCCACTAATGATTCTCTTAGCCAAGTTACACTTGAGCAAGAAAATAGCTTATTGAAGGGAACTATAGAGAAAGGAGTGTACAAAAGCCTTGCCGGGAGTAAGCAATTCGAGGAAATTGTACGCAAGCAAGGAATGCACCGGAAGAATCAAGGTGTTGGTTTTGAACGAAAGTTCAATGCCAATGGAGTTGAGTGGTAAGAAGATCAATACCCCAAGACAAAGTTTGTTCCTCAACAAGAGAAGTATGATACTTCCTTCAAGGGGACACAAGCTCAAGATGATCTTCCACCACAAGACTACAAGCAAAAAGGCAAGGACAAGCTTCAAGTGGAAATTGATGCATTTGAAGAAGCTCCTAAGACCTTAGTCAAGTGGATTCCCAAGAACACTTCAAGTTCCACTTCATCAAGTATGACTACAACTCCAAGGATTCCCATCAAGATGGTGTGGATCCAAAAGAAGAAGAACTAGAGAGTTCTTGAGGGTGACTCCGCCAACATACTTCACTCTTATCATTTTGGCAAGAACAAGTGCAATCAACTTCCACATCTTGCACTAATTCAAGGAGTCACAAACCCTCTTGTTGGTAAGACAAGGGACAAGGTAACCTAAAAGTTTTCATGGACATCATCTTGTGTGTGCATCACTCTATGTCTATGGATATCCTTGTTTGTTCCTTGTGGGACTAACCCATGTAGGTATTGAAAGTGCAATTCACTCAAATGGATAGCTCCAAGTGATCTACATCAACATTGAGCATCCACATCTTCAACATCTACATGAAGTCATCATCGACAAAACCCAAGGTTATTTCATCCCTCTTAGGGGGGATATCACATCTAGGGGGAGCTTTACTCTAAGACTTGAGCTAAAGCAACTCTAAAGATGTGAACACAACAAAGCTTTATGTAAAAGTGGTAACCCCACTTGAGCTTAAACGATGAGTATGACCTATGATCAAGTGTTCTCACTTGACTCCTAAGTCAATATACTCATATATAGATGACCTAGTCGTCGCAAATTGCTTGATAGATGCTAGAATTGGTTGTGCATGCTTTGTCACATATTTCAATTGCCATCTTATTGTGTGAGCATGTTGGTTGCATATTTTACTCATTCAAGGATATCCACTTGTTGTTTTGATTGTTTGGTTTTATTTCCTTTTGCCAAGTGGATGGACAAGAATGCCTAAGAACCACCTCTAGCTATCTATGCTTTTCTCGTCTCAAACTCTATTCATGCTACATCACAAAATTTGATCAAGTCAGATTCGAACCACTCTGTGTGAGGAGCACTCGGAGTCCCCGATTCGTCATAGACTTAAGCTTCCAAAACCTCTTTGTGATTCTCGGTCTGACCGATATCCTACTTTCGGTCCTACCGAGATCATTAAGTTGATCTGAATTTTCGATCTTGGTGCAACCGATTTGAACCATTCGGTCACACCGAGTTGCAACAACTGTATACAGTTTTGCATCTCGGTGCCACCGAGTTGTTCCACTCGGTCACACCGACAGGGTTGGGCTATATATAGTCACGGGCAAAAATTTGGAAATTTCTCCGAACCCCTTCACCCGCGCGATAGCTCGCTCTGCCAACGTGGTCTCCGGATCGTCTCCTCGTCGCCAGCCGCCTCCAGTCGCTGGTCTCCATCGCCGTCAACAGAATTCAACCCCACCGTTGCCGTCGTAGCGAGTCTCCGCCGAACTAGGGTATGGACTCGATCTTTGTGCTATTCCCAAATCCGATTCCTAGCACATTGTGATCATATTGATTCTAGCCACGTTTGATAAACTTCTATCCAGTCAATGAACTCGTAGATTAGGTTTGATTCGAAAATTTTAGGGTTAGGTTTCCGCCGAAACCATCTCGGACCCACCGAGTTGAAAAACTCGGTCCCACCGATTTGGCTCATGCCATTGCACAAGTGAAACTCAGTCTGACCGAGAATTACTAATCGGTGTGACTGATTTTGGAACTTTGAGAAACCCTAGCAGTCTCGGTGCCACCGAACTGTGACTCGGTCTGACCGAGTTCAATAGTTTAGGTTCCAAAAACTGCTTCGGTATCACCGAGTTTAAAAATCGGTAGATCCGAGATGATTTCTGTGGGAAACTAAAACTAAGATTTTGTGTCATTCTTTTGCAAAAATCTCTGCATTTTGTGATGCTCATCTATTCTACCTCATCTATAAACTATTCACAGGGTCAGCAAACAGCTTGTTCATCATGTCAGATCAGAGTGACAGCCAGAATGTGTCAGAACAGCAAGTGCACATGAGTGAGGGCACTAGTCCCTCCAGTTCTTCTGATGAAGGCAGCAGGAGCACCCCTAGCAATCTGCCAAAAGCTACCACCAGACAAAGGAAGAAGAGAACCTCAGACTCAGAGGATGAGGACTATGTGGCAGAAGAGGAAGCTACTTCCAAGAGAGTTGTGCTCAAGAAGGAATATGGCCCAGCACAGAGCACAAAGCCAGGGATGAAAATCAAAAGGCCAGCAGGTAGCCAGCCTATGCCAAAAGCCAGAGCCTCAACTCAGATTCCTGAAAAGCTTGCAACCATAGAGCCAGTTGCTGCTGAAGGAAAGAAAAGGAAGGAAAGGGTCAAGAAGACCGTAGCCAGAGTGCTTGGAAAGGCTTCCATCATGGAAGAAGAGGAAGAAGAAGAGGTTGCTGCACCAGCACCTAAGGCACCTAAGCTTATGGGTGATACTATCAGGACAGGGGCTGCTGCATCTAAGCCCAAAGAAGCACCCAAAGCTGCCTCCAAGCCCAAGTCTACACCAAAGAGGAATACAAGGAGCATACCTGAAACTGAGAAGAACAAGGCCCCAGTGCCTGAAGCTGCTGAAGAAGAGGATGAAGAGCATGTTCTGAGAAAGCTTAAGCCCAAGATCCCAGACCACAATGATGCTCATCCTGTGGCTGAGGACATGAAGCTCAGAAGAGACTCAGGGCTGAGGAAGTAGAGAGAAGCAGACCCGTATGCTTCAAGGAGAAGAACTGCTGTTGACTACAGGTTCCACACTAAGGAACAGCAGGACTTCTATGGGACAGTCTTATTAGACAAGAAGCCAATTCTGTGTGATATGAGATGGGTCAATTGGGAATACATCAAAGAAAACGAAGAGCACTATCCTGGAGTGCAAGACAGCTTCAAGGCATGTGGAGTAGCAGACTTTGTTGGGCAGAAGCTCACAAAGTGGAATGAAGAGCTGATCATGCAGTTCTACTCCACAGCACATTTTTACCCAGATGGAAAGATCACATGGATGTCTGAAGGTACGAGGTACCAATCTACTGTTGCTGAGTGGGCACAGCTCATCAATGCCCCAGAGGAGCATGAGGATGACTTGGATATCTATGCCAAGAAGAAGATGGACCACAACTCTATGTCCAATATGTACAAGGAAATTCCAAATGAAGCACTTGATACTTTCAAGTTTGGATCAGTACACTATCTTCTGTAAGGGCTGCCAACCATTAACTGGATCCTTAGGCACACTCTGTTTCCCAAGTCAGGTGATCACAAGATGATCAGAGGCCATGCAATCAATTTGCTTCATGTATTTGATGTGCCACAGAAGTTCAAGGTGATGAGCCTCATGGTAGAGACCATTAAGAGGACAGCAGCTGATCAGAAGAGGAGCTGTGGTTATGCCCCTCAAATTCAGGAGTTAATCAACTCGAAGATGGGCACATGCATATACTTATTGGACAAGGAACACCTGCCCATCCATCCAGATTTTGAAGACAATCAAGTTGTGATGAATGAGAATGAACCATCATTAGTTCAAGCACAAGCAAAGAAGGAGAAGGCAAGGAAGGAGAAAGCTGCCAAGATGCCAACTCAAGAGGAGGCATCTGAGTATTTCTTGAAAACCAAACAAGTGCAGCTTGGTTACTTGATTGCATCCACACTGAGGATTGAGCAAGGACTGGCCACCCTCACTCAGAATCAGCAGAGCTTAGAGAGGATCATGGAACAAAAGTTCTATGACTTGGATGTCAAAGTAACAGAGATTCAGTCTGCAGTGGAACAACTTCAGGATGACATGCAGGAGAGGAGAGGCAAGACTACAACTGATGCATTTGCCAGAGTGCCAAGAGCTCAGAGATCACATGCAGTGCCAGTTGCTGACACCAGAGCCACCACTTCTGCACCAGCTACAGTTTCAGTTCCACCAGCTCCAGCATCTACTTCAGTGTCTACAGAAGGCTTCGTCCTTGGAGTGCTCCGGACTCCCACCACCACCAGAAGATCAAGCCTGAGAGTCAATCTAGCACTATGCATTTTCTAGGAACTTTTTGGTAACTTGTTGCCAAAGGGGGAGAAAAATGTATAGATCATAGGCTTCGAGAGAGAGAGTGTTGTTTTTTTCTCTCTTGCTTTATTTGGTGGTTTTTCGAACTTTGTTTGCTTTTGAGTGCTTGAGATACTATGTCGTTATCTGTGAGACATTGATGATCATGTGTTTGATCATAAGCTACACTTAATGCTTGGTGAATGCTATTATCTTATCTATCTTATGTGATCATTCACTTTTCTTGGTGATGAGTGCATGTATTTCATTCTTATCATTTTAAGCGCTCCACCAAGATGTATGTGACATGGAAGAGTAACCCATGACTCTAACTCTTTGTGCATTTGCAGTCCAAAGCAAATCTTAAATATGCACAAATTTAGGGGGAGCTCTTACTTATCACATACTTCTCAAAGCAACGATATATTTCATGCTTATTATCATTTGTCGAAGCTTTGATTTATATGTTGTCATCAATTACCAAAAAGGGGGAGATTGAAAGTGCAACTATCCCTAGGTGGTTTTGGTAATTCATAACAACATATAGCTCATTGAGCTAATGCTATTCCAAGATGATTATTTCAGGAAAGCTCAATGATTGGCATGGCATGGATGGTGAAAGTGGAACCCTAAAAATGCTAAGGATAAAGGATTGGCTCAAGCTCAAAAGATCAAGACTCTTCATTTTATATTTTAGTGATCCAAGATCACATTGAGTCTTTAGGAAAAGCCAATACTATCAAGGAGGGATGAGGTGTTGCTTAAAGAGCCTCTTGCTTCATGTGCTTAGTGATATGCTCCAAAACCCTCAACTACTTTCCCATATCCACATTTGACCTAAACCCTAAGCCAAACTCGGACCTACCGATTCTTTCAACCCGGCGTCACCGAGTTTCACTTGTCATAGCCATTGCCAAACCCTAGCAAATCGGTTCTACCGATAGGGATCTCGGTCTCACCGAGATGGGATTGCAAACTCTTTGTTTGCCTTCCGTAACTTTTCGGTCTCACCGAAAGAGCGGATCGGCCCCACCGAGATTGCAATGTAAACTCTCTGTTTCCTTTTTGTAACATTTCGGTCTCACCGAAAGAGCAAATCGGTCCCACCGAGTTTGCCTGACCAACTCTCTGGTTAGCTAATTACCAAAATCGGTCTCACCGAGTGTGTGTAATCGGTCTCACCGAGATTACGTTATGCCCTAACCCTAACAAAATCGGTCCTACCGAGTTGCATGTCAGTCCCACCGAAAATCTCTAACGGTCACTAGGTTTACTATTTCGGTCTGACCGAGTTTGTTGATTCGGTCCCACCGAGATTGGTAAATTGTGTGTAACGGTTGGATTTTGTGTGGAGGCTATAAATACCCCTCCACCTCCTCTTCACTCGAAGAGAGAGCCATCAGAACACATCTACACTTCCAACTCATATGTTCTGAGAGAGAACCACCTACTCATGTGTTGAGGCCAAGATATTCCATTCCTACCATATGAATCTTGATCTCTAGCCTTTCCCAAGTTGCTTTCCACTCAAATCTTCTTTCCACCAAATCCAAATCCTGTGAGAGAGAGTTGAGTGTTTGGGAGACTATCATTTGAAGCACAAGAGCAAGGAATTCATCATCAACACACCATTTGTTACTTCTTGGAGAGTGGTGTCTCCTAGATTGGCTAGGTGTCACTTGGGAGCCTCCGACAAGATTGTGGAGTTGAACCAAGGAGTTTGTAAGGGCAAGGAGATCGCCTACTTCGTGAAGATCTACCGCTAGTGAGGCAAGTCCTTCGTGGGCGATGGCCATGGTGGGATAGACAAGGTTGCTTCTTCGTGGACCCTCCGTGGGTGGAGCCCTCCATGGACTCGCGCAACCGTTACCCTTCGTGGGTTGAAGTCTCCATCAACGTGGATGTAGGATAGCACCACCTATCCGAACCATGGGAAAAACATCCGTGTCTCCAATTGTGTTTGAATTCTCCAAACCCTTCCCTTTACATTCTTGCAAGTTGCATGCTTTACTTTCCGCTTCCAATATACTCTTTGCATGCTTGCTTGAATTGTGTGATGATTGCTTGACTTGTCCTAAAATAGCTAAAATCTGCCAAGAACTAAAATTGGGAAAAGGTTAAGTTTTTATTTGGTCAAGTAGTCTAATCACCCCCCCCCTCTAGACATACTTTCGATCCTACAGAGTGTCATGAGTGCTGCCATAGATTTCGGCTTTTCCTGTCCAAGGTGCCGGGCCAGCCACTCGTCACGGATATTGTGCTTGAAGGCTGCTAGGGCCTCAGCGTCCGGACAGTCAACTATTTAATTTTTCTTTGTTAGGAACCGTGTCCAGAATTGCCTGGCCGATTCATCTGGCTGCTGAATTACGTGGCTTAGGTCATCAGCGTCTGGGGGTCGCACATAAGTGCCCTGGAAATTGTCGAGGAATGCGGCTTCCAGGTCCTCCCAACAATTGATTGACCCTGTTGGCAGGCTGTTAAGCCAATGCCGAGCTGGTCCTTTAAGCTTGAGTGGGAGGTATTTGATGGCGTGGAAATCATCGCCGTGGGCCATGTGGATATGAAGGAGATAGTCCTCGATCCATACCGCGGGATCTGTTGTGCCATCATATGATTCTGTTTATGGGTTTGAAACCCTCGGGGATTTGATGATCCATTATTTCGTCTGTGAAGTATAGTGGGTGTGCGGCGCCTCTGTACTGGGCTATATCATGATGTAGCTCCAATGAGCTTTGTCTGCTGTGTTCGGCCCTGCCGAATTTGTGGCCGGCGTGACGGTTACCGTCTCGAGCCGTGGGGCGCCCACGCGATCTATAGATCGATCTTGTTTGCCTTGCCTTGTCCTCCAACATATCTCGTAAGTCCGACGCATATTCCCGTGTCTTCGTACGGGGTGCGGATTGAGTGGAGGGCCGAGAGGCCTCTTTGTCGCGGCCACGAGTTGGCCGGTCGGCCGCATCAAGTGCTTCCTCCTCTAATCGGGGTAGAAACCTGCGCTTTGGGTAGCTCTTGGAGGGGCGTTCGAGTTTATGCTCTTCGGCCGCAAGGACTTCAGTCCATCTGTCGACTAGCAAATCTTGATCAGCTTTAAGCTGTTGCTGTTTTTTCTTGAGGCTTCTTGCCGTGGCCATAAGCCTGCGTTGAAAACGCTCTTGCTCGATGGGATCCTCTGGCATGACGAATTTGTCATCGTCGAGGCTTGCCTCGTCTTCAGAGGGAGGCATATAATTATCGCCCTCGACCTCTATGTCAGCCGCTCTCTCATGAGGTCTGGTTTCCCCATCCTCCTGTGCTAAATCTTGCTGGAGGGGGTTTTCTTCGGTGCTTTCCAGAGTATTATTATCTCCTGTGCTGGAGTCGCGGCATTTGTTTTGGCGGGATTTTGAGCAGCACCGCTGACGCTGGCGCTTAGGCTGTTTCTTGGAGGGGTCATCCTCCGCTGTTCCATCGCCATCTCCTTCTTTTGGGGTGTCCATCATGTATATGTCATATGACGAGGTGGCTTTCCAGGGCTAGTAGGCACTGGTTCTTCATCATCTCCTTCATCGGCGTCCATACCGTCGATGTCTTCGGAGTCAAAGTCGAGCATGTCGGTTAAATCGTCGACAGTGGCTACAAAGTGGGTGGTGGGTGGGCTTTGAATTTCTTCATCATCCGAATCCCAACCTTGCTGACCATAGTCCGGCCAGGGCTCTCCTGATAAAGAGAGAGACTTCGGTGTCTTCAGAATATCGCCGAAAGGCGAGTGCTGAAAGATGTCTGCGGCCGTAAACTCCATGATCGGCGCCCAATCGGATTCGATCGGTAGGGGCGCGGAGGGATCAGAGTCCGGAGAGGAGTCCGGCTCCTTGGAGTCATAAGTCTCGCAGAGTGCGGGGCTGGTGTTCGGCTCAATCGCCGTTGGGATTGCAGCCCCCGAGGTGGCGTCCAACCGCCCATCCTCGATCGACGCAGCTGGCTCTGACTTAAGGGTCGAAGCTGATGCGGGTGCGGCCTCCAGGGCACTGTTCGGCAGTAGAGCTAGATCATGCTCGCCGGGACAGTGCGGCGTGCTTGGCAGTGGCTCGAATCCGTCGAAGATCAAGTCCCCGCGGATGTCAGCCGTGTAGTTTAAACTTCCGAATCTGACCTGGCGGCCAGGGGCGTAGCTTTCGATCTGCTCCAGACGGCCAAGTGATTTGGCCCGCAGTACGAAGCCGCCGAAGACGAAGATCTGTCCGGGGAGGAAGGTCTCACCCTGGACTGCATCGCTATTGATGATCGTAGGAGCCATCGAGCCTGACGGCGACGACACAGAGGAACTCTCAATGAAAGCACCAATGTCGGTGTCAAAACCGGCGGATCTCGGGTAGGGGGTCTCGAACTGTGCGTCTAGGCCGGATGGTAACAGGAGGTAAGGGACATGAAGTTTTACCCAGGTTCGGGCCTTCTTGATGGAGGTAAAACCCTACGTCCTGCTTGATTAATATTGATGATATGGGTAGTACAAGAGTGGATCCACCACGAGATCGGAGAGGATAAACCCTAGAAGCTAGCCTATGGTATGATTGTATGTGTCTATGTTGTCCTACGGACTAAAACCCTCCGGTTTATATAGACACCTGAGAGGGTTAGGGTTACACAAAGTCGGTTACAATGGTAGGAGATCTGAATATCCGTATCGCCAAGCTTGCCTTCCACGCCAAGGAAAGTCCCTTCCGGACACGGGACGAAGTCTTCAATCTTGTATCTTCATAGTCCAGGAGTCCGGCTGAAGGTATAGTCCGGCTATCCGAACACCCCCTAATCCAGGACTCCCTCACACCATTTGCGAGTTGATTCAAAAGTAAAACCTGTGAAAGAACATCTCCGTCGGTCCTCCGTGGAGAAGAGGAAAGCAATTGGCAAAGAGGTGGCTCGGCTCCTGACAGCTAAGTTCATCCGCGAGATATACCACTCCGAGTGGCTCGCCAATGTCGTCATGGTCCCCAAGAAGGATGATTCACTTCATATGTGTATCAATTTCAAGCACATCAATCAGGCCTGCCCGAAAGATCACGTCCCTCTCCCCCGCATCGACCAGATCGTCGACTCAACTACGGGGTGTGAGCATTTGTCCTTTTTGGATGCGTATTCTGGGTACCATCAGATCTGACTGTGTGGACCCAATGAAATAAAAACGGCCTTCATCACCCCATTTGGGTGCTTTTGTTATGTCACCATGCCCTTCGGTCTTAAGAATACTGGCGCCACATTCATGCGCATGATTCAGAAGTGCATGCTCACTCAAATCAGTCAGAATGTGGAAGCATACATGGATGGTATCGTGGTCAAGTCACGTAACGGTTCCGACTGAAGGAAATATGCCCTAGAGGCAATAATAAAGTTTTTATTTATATTTCCTTATATCATGATAAATGTTTATTATTCATGCTAGAATTGTATTAACCGGAAACTTAGTACATGTGTGAATACAAAGACAAAAAAGAGTATCACTAGTATGCCTCTTCCTGACTAGCTCGTTAATCAAATATGGTTAAGTTTACTAGCCATGGAAAAGAGTTGTCATTTGATGAACGGGATCACATCATTAGAGAATGATGTGATTGACTTGACACATACATTAGCTTAGCACGATGATCGTTTAGTTTACTCTATTAATTTCTCCATAACTTACACATGTTCCTATGACTATGAGATTATGCAACTTCCGAATACCGGAGGAACACTTAGTGTGCTATCAAACGTCACAACGTAACTGGGTGACTATAAAGATTCTCTATAGGTGTCTATGATGGTGTTTGTTGAGTTGGCATAGATCAATATTAGGATTTGTCACTCCGTGTATCGGAGAGGTATCTCTAGGCCCTCTCGGTAATGCACATCACTATAAGCCTTGGAAGCAATGTAACTAATGAGTTAGTTACGGGATGTAGCATTACAGAACGAGTAAAGAGACTTGCCGGTAACGAGATTGAACTAGGTATTGTGATACTGACGATCGAGTCTCGGGCAAGTAGCATACCGATGAAAAGGGGAACAGCATATGTTGTTATGCGGTTTGACCGATAAAGATCTTCGTAGAATATGAAGGAACCAATATGAGCATCCAGGTTCCGCTATTGGTTATTGACCGGAGATGAGTCTCGGTCATTTCTACATAGTTCTCGAACCCGTAGGGTCCGCACGCTTAACGTTCGGTGACGATCGATATTATGAGTTTATGTGCTTTGATGTACCGAAGGTTGTTCGGATTCCCGGATGTGATCATGGGCATGACGAGGAGTCTCGAAATGGTCGAGACATAAAGATCGATATATTGGAAGCCTATGTTTGGACATCAGAATGGTTCCGGGTGAGTTCAGGCATTTAGAGGAGTACTGGGAGGTTACCGGAACCCCCTGGGAAGTATATGGGCCTTATTGGGCCATAGTGGGAGAGAGGAGAAGGAAGCCTAGGAGGGAGCGCCCCACCCCCAATCCCAATCCGAATTGGGTGGGGGCCGGCCCCCCTTTCCTTCCTCCTTCCTCCTTCCTCCCCCTTCCTTCCTCCCCTAGTCCAACTAGGGAAGGGGGGATCCTACTCCCGGTGAGAGTAGGACTCCTCCAAGGCGCGCCATAGAGGGTTGGCCCTCCCCCCTCCTCCACTCCTTTATATACGGGGGAGGAGGCACCCCAAAGACACACAAGTTGACATTGTCTTAGCCGTGTGCGGTGCCCCCCTCCACCATAATCCACCTCGGTCATATCGTTGTAGTGCTTAGGCGAAGCCCTGCTGAGGGAGTCCTGGATTAGGGGGTCTCCGGACAGCCGGACAATATCCTTTGGCCGGACTGTTGGACTATGAAGATGCGAGATTGAAGACTTCGTCCCATGTCCGGATGGGACTCTACTTGGCGTGGAAGGCAAACTAGGCAATACGGATATGCATATCTCCTCCTTTGTAACCGACCTTGTGTAACCCTAGCCTCCTCCGGTGTCTATATAAACCGGAGGGCTTTAGTCCGTAGGACAACATACAATCATACCATAGGCTAGCTTCTAGGGTTTAGCCTCTCAGATTTTGTGGTAGATCAACTCTTGTACTACTCATATTATCAAGAATAATCAAGCAGGATGTAGGGTTTTACCTCCATCAAGAGGGTCCGAACCTGGGTAAAACATCGTGTACCCTGCCTCCTGTTACCATCCGCCCTAGACGCACAGTTCGGGACCCCCTACCCGAGATCCGCCGGTTTTGACACCGACATTGGTGCTTTCATTGAGAGTCCTCTGTGTCGTCACCGTTAGGCTTGATGGCTCCTTTGATCATCGATAGCGATGCAGTCCAGGGTGAGAATTTTCCCCCGGACAGATCTTTGTGTTCGGCGGCTTGGCACTGCGGGCCAACTCGCTTGGCCATCTGGAGCAGATCGAGAGTTACGCCCCAGGCCACCAGGTCAGGTTTGGAAGCTTAAGCTACACGGCCGATATCCGCGGAGACTTGATCTTCGACGGATTCGAGCCCTTGCCGAGTGCGCCGCACGGTCACGATGAGCACGATTTAGCTCTACCATTGGACAGTGTTTAGGAGACCGCACCGGCAACCGCTCCGACCCTCAATTCGGAGCCAGTTGCGCCATCCATGGACGGGTGGATAGACCCCGCCACGGAGGCCGTATTCTCAGCGGCGATCGAGCCGAGGATCGACCTTACCCTTCATGGGAGATGTGACGCCGAACAACCGGATTCTTCCCAGGCCACGGACTCCGAACTGCCTGCGCCCGTGCCTGTCAAATCCGACTGGGCGCCGATCATGGAGTTCACCTCCGCGGATATCTTTCAGCACTCGCCCTTCGGCGACATACTGAACTCTTTAAGGTCTCTCTCCTTGTCAGGAGAGTTGGACACACGGAATACTCGGGTTAAACTTGACGAGCCTAGCATATGCAGATATGGCCTTGGAACACTGAGACCGAAAGGTCGAGCGTGAATCATATAGTAGATATGATCAACATAGTGATGTTCACCATTGAAAACTACTCCATCTCACATGATGATCGGACATGGTTTAGTTGATATGGATCACGTGATCACTTAGATGATTAGAGGGATGTCTATCAAAGAGGGATTTCTTAAGTAATATGATTAATTGAACTTAGAGATGGAGTAGAAGCGAATGGTTGAAGTGAAATTCCTTCTTCGTCAAGAAAGGTATCCACATTTGCGTTCTTGAACTCCGTTCAGTTGTCATTGCGAAACTTCTTGATCTTTACTTCAAATTGATTTTGGGCCTTCCTATAAAAGTTCTAGAAGATCTTCTGGACCTGCGAATTATCATCAAGAAAGAACACCCACATAAATCTTGAAAAATCATCAACTATGACTAGACCAAATGAGTTACCACCGAGACTCTTGTAGGCATTGGGACGAAAGAGATACATATGAAGTAGCTCGAGCGGTCTTCTCGTGGTCATAATGTTCTTCACGGGGTGACTTCCTCCAACTTGTTTTCCTGCTTGACAAGCACTACAAAGTCTATCCTTGTCAAATATAACATCTTTTACTCCAAGGATATTATCACCTTTAATAAGCTTACCAAGATTTCTCATGCCCACATGACTGAACCTTCTATGCCACAACCAACCTTTCGAGGATTTAGCAATTAGGCAAGTTCTAGGTTGAGCCTTTTTAGTGAAATCAACAATGTAAAGATCACCTCTACGTGTACCGGTAAATACCATTTTATGATTATCTCTACGAAACACTTGGCAATCTACTTCAGTAAATAGGACATTGAAACTAAAGTCAGCAAGTCTAGATACGAAAAGTAAATTGTAGCCAAGAGATTCAACAAGCATAACATTTCGTATGGAACTATCATGTGGGATGGCCACCTTACCAAGGCCAACCACCTTACCCTTTGAGTTATCACCAAAAGTGACATACTTTCGAGGGCCGTCGTTTTCAGCAAGCTAACGAATCATATCTTTGTCTCCAATCATATGATCGGTACATCCACTATCTAGAACCCATTCCTTTCCTCCAGCCATGTAGCCACGAAGATTAGCCATAAGACCAAAGTGTCTCATTGCATCATCAAGATCATAGTTACTACCATCACCCTCTCCATGTTTAACATCGTCATGTGGTGGATAAATTCCTAGAGAGAGTGATTCATTAGAAGTATGACTGTAACAATGTTCATATCTATGAATTCTAATGACTTTGGAAATGATGTTGCTAATGATTCCAACATCTCCTTTGGCACTCGTAAGATTAGTAAGCTCAAATAAACAATCACCAAATTTGTGATCATTGGAACTCATCTTACTCAAGGTAATAGACTTATGAAGAATCTCAAGGGTAGGATGCAAAGGATCAACATGAGGTGCACACGGGCTAGTAATGTACTTGTTCAAATGATATTCATTGAAAATCTCAAGCATCTCATCTTTTCACTCATGAAAGTACTCTCCATCAAGTATAGGCACTCTATGTCTAAGACTCCCCAATGTAGACTCATCCATCTTCCTCTAAAGGTGTTTAAACCAAAGCAACGGAGACCAAAGCTCTGATGCCAATTGAAAGGATCGAGAAGAGGTGTCTAGAGGGGGGTGAATAGACTCTTAGTAAGAAAAGTTGCAGTTTTAAAATTCTTTAAGTTGAAGTGGAGTTTTAGCACAAGTTTAAAGATTCACAATACATATCAAGAAAGCATGACAAGAGTATATGAGCAGCGGAAAGTAAATCATGCAAGTTGCAAGAATGTAAAGGGATGGGATTTGAGTGTGCAAACGCAATTGGAGACATGGAGATTTTTGGCGTGGTTCCTATAGGTGGTGCTATCGTACATCCACGTTGATGGAGACTTCAACCCACGAAGGGTAACAGTTGCACGAGTCCACGGTGGACTCCACCCACGAAGGGTCCACGAAGAAGCAACCTTGTCTATCCCACCATGGCCATCGCCCGCAAAGGACTTGCCTCACTATGGTAGATCTTCACGAACTAGGCGATCTCCTTGCCTATACAAACTCCTTGGTTCAACTCCACAATCTTGACGGAGGCTCCCAAGTGACACCTAACCAATCTAGGATACACCACTCTCCAAAAGGTAATAGATGGTGTGTTGATGATGAACTCCTTGCTCTTGTGCTTCAAATGATAGTCTCCCCAACACTCAACTCTTTGTCATAGGTTTGGATTTTGTGGAAAGATGATTTGAGTGGAAAGCAAGTTGGAGAAGGCTAGAGATCAAGATTTATGTGGTTTGAGTGGATTATCTTAACCTCAACACATGAGTAGGTGGTTCTTTCTCAGAAAATGTATGATGGGAGTGTAGGCATGTTCTGATTACTCTCCTCATGAATGAAGAGTGGGTGGAGGGGTATATATAGCCTCCACACAAAATCTAACCGTTACACATAAATCACCAAACTCAGTGGGACCGAATCAGACAACTCGGTCGGAGCGATTTAGTTCATAATGTGACCGTTAGACATTTCGGTGGGACCGATATGATCAACTCGGTGGGACCGATGTGCTAGGGTTAGGGTAATACCTCGTCTTGGTTTGACCGATTACGCAAACTCGGTGAGACCGATTTTGGTAATAAGCAAAACAGAGAATTGGTCAAGCAATCTTGGTGGGACTGATTGCATATCTCGGTGGAATCGAAATTATTGCAATAGGTAACAGAGAGTTTGCAAGCCCATCTCAGTGAGACCGAGACCCCATCGATGAGACAGAATTGATTATAGTTTGTGGCAGTGGCTGTGTCAAGTGAACTCGATGGCGCCGAATGGAAAATTTCGGTGGGGCCGAGTTTGGCTTTTGGTTTGGGACATGTGTGGATATGGGAAAGTGGTTGAGGGTTTTGGAGCATATCACTAAGCATTTTGAGCAAGCAAGCCATTAAGTAACACCGCATCCCCTTTTAATAGTATTGGCTTTCCTATGGACTCAATGTGATCTTGGATCACTAAAAGTAAAACATGTACTCCCTCCTTCCATCTATATAGGTCCTAATGCGTTTTTGAGGCTAACTTTGACCAAATGTTAGAGAAACAATATATGACATGCAACTTACACAAAGCATACCGTCAAATTTGTATGTGAAAGGAGATTTCGATGATATAATTTTCACATTATGCATGTCAGGTACTATTAATCTTGTCAATAGTCAAAGACCGTCTTGAAAAACCCATTAGACCCTATATATATATGGAAGGAGGGAGTAGAGTCTTTAGCTTTTTGACCTTGAGCCAATCATTTGTCCTTAGCATCTTGAAAGGGTTCCATTTCCTCTTGTGCACGCCACTCCATCTGTTGAACTTGTCTGAAATATACTAGATGAAAACATTAGTCCAACAAGAGATATCTTGGCATTAATTACCAAAATCACCCAGGGGGCACTTGTGCTTTCAATCTCCCCCTTTTTGGTAATTGATGACAACATACATCAAAGCTTTAGATAAAGATATAGAGAATAACAAGTAAAGCTTTGGAAAGACATGTAACATGCATGGGCTCCCCCTTAAATGTATGCATCCATGTCAATATGGAATGTAAGAGCATGTGAATGCATAATCATGTAAGAGCAAGCAATGTGTTACATGTATCTTGGCTATATGCAACAGAGCAAGTGATGTGAATATGGGAATTGGAATTTTATGTTCATGATTCCTCCTTGCAAACAATATGTACATTAGCAAGAAATCTTCATGCACATGAGTGTGATGCATATACTTACCTTTTGGTCTTGAGCTGGCTTAGGAAGAGATGAACCTGAGTAAACAAGGTTAGATAACACAAATACATCTACTAGACAGAGCAAACAAAAGAAGCCACAAGAGTACCAAAATTGGGATGACATGTAGAGTGTGAGTACTGGGTACTCTATAGGATATAGACATGTCCCCAAAGGAAAGATATGCAATGAATTCAAGGATTTCCTTCCCTAGCAGTCTTTCTCCCCCTGAATCTTGTATTGGATGGAGAACATAGGGAAACAAAATCAGAGCAAAATAGATCATGAACATAATCATAACGTGTCTTTCCCCTCTTAAAGACATGTGATGTGACTTCTCTCCTCTTGAACACCAAGCATCTAGGGCCTTCTCTCTCCCTTTTTCTCTCTCTCTCTCTCCCTTTGAAGAGAATAAGCTTTGATGTGATCTCTCTCTCGCCCTTTGACATCAATTTCCAAGAAGGGGTCTTCTAGAGTGTGAGTCAAAATAGGTTTGGTCCTTGAGTCACAGAGCAAAGTAGCATATAGATTGTGATGCTGGTAGAGGACAAGAATCATCGGGTGGAGCTGGAACAAAAGTGCAGGAACAAGTGGAAAATTGTTTTCTCTACAGTGAAGTCGGTGACACCGAGTTATATTTTTTGGTTGCACCGAAATGGTTCGGCTTGACCGGAAGAGACGAATTGGTATGACCGAGTTCTAGACAGAGAGAACATTTGTCACCTCAGCTCACTAGGCAAATAAGGTCTCACAAATATTTGCAAGGAATTAACTGAAGGATTTGCAATGAATTGGAAGTTGGGGATGCAGACCAAAACCAAAGAAAAATAAAAGAAATCTAGATGAAGGGAAACAAATATGCAAGAGATAAATGCAAGAATACATAGAAGCACTAGAGAACTTCATCTAGAATTGGCCAGCGACAGATTCACCTATGTTAGAGCATATTGATTGAGGAGTCAAGTGAGAACACTTGATCGTAGGTCATACTCATCGTTTAAGCTCAAAATGGGTTTACCATTTTTCATTTACGTTTTTGATGTATTCGCATCTTGTTGAGCTGCTTTGACCCATGACTTGGAGTAAAGCTTCTCTAAGATGGAATAGCATACCTTGGGTGGTGGTGTTGATCTTAGTCATGTAGTTGAACTTGTGTGGGTTGCTCGAGGTTGATGTAGCTCATCAAGGGTTGGGAGCACCACTTGAAAGTGAGTTCATCTACCTACGTGGGTTAGTTTTGCAAGGAAGAGCACTTGTGTATCCAAAATGACAATCATGAAATTTGATACCAAATGAATTTTGATACATAGAATTTGTCAAAGGATATGTTGAAGGGCTCCAAGCTTCCTTGTCTTCAACCACCATTGTGTAGAGACTTGGTGATGTAGAGATTGCTCAAGTTGTAAGGGAGTTGCAATCTCATAGATTTAGATTCATCCAAGTACCTACAAGAGTTAGATAGCATGCAAGGGTGCAAGAATATCCAAGACATATCATCATCAGAAGAGAAGTATCAAGGATTAGTCATAGGCTCATGCCTTGCATGTATCCAAATGGAGTTCCTACTCCAAGTTGAAGCATCAATGATGTTCTATTCACCTCTCAAACGGCAAAATACTTTCTCATCAAGCGGTTTGGTGAATATATCCACCAATTGCTTATCGGTACGAACATGCTTAAGATCAATGTCCCCTTTAGCAACATGATCTCGAATGAAATGATGACGAACTTCAATATGCTTAGTTCGAGAATGTTGCACGGGATTGTGAGCAATCTTAGCACTCTCATTGTCACAAAGCAATGGAACATGTTTCACATTGATCCCATAATCTTTAAGAGTTTGGGTCATCCAATGTAATTGAGCACAACATGAACCTGCGGCAATGTATTCTGCTTTAGCGGTGGGTAAGGATACCGAGTTTTGTTTCTTGGAGGACCAAGACACAAGTGATCTACCAAGAAATTGACAAGTACCCGAAGTGGACTTTCTGTCAACCTTTTCTCTGGCATAGTTTGAGTCAGAATAGCCAACAAGATCAAAAGAGGACCTCTTAGGATACCAAATGCCAAAATTTGGTGTATGTATTAAGTATCTCACTATCCTTTTCACATCCTTAAGATGGCATTCTTTGGGGGCCGCTTGATATCGTGCACACATGCACACACTTAGCATAATATCGGGACGGGAGGCACATAGATATAATAACGAATCAATCATAGAGCGATAAACCTTTTGGTCAACCGGTTTGCCATCCTTGGTCAAATCCAGATGTCCACTAGTTGGCATGGGAGTTTTCATACCTTTGCTTTCTTGCATGTTGAACTTCTTGAATAAGTCCTTGGTGTACTTTGTTTGAGAAAAGGTGCCTTCCTTAGTTTGCTTGATTTGCAAACCAAGAAAAAACTTGAGTTCACCCATCATAGACATCTCAAACTTCTTCGACATTAGCTTCCCAAACTTTACACTACAATGAGGGTTAGTCGAACCAAATATGATATCATCAACATAAATTTGGCATACAAATAATTCACAATTAACCCTTTTAGTGAAAAGAGTAGAATCTATCTTTCCAATCTCAAAGCCTTTCTTAATAAGGAACTTGGTCAAGAATTTATACCACGCTCTAGGAGTTTGTTTAAGACCATAAAGAGCTTTGTGAAGTTTGTAAGCGTGGTCGGGTTTCTTAGGATTGACAAAGCCGGGAGGTTGTTTAACATAAACTTCCTCCTCAATTTCACCATTTAGAAAAGCACTTTTAATGTCCATTTGGTATAAAGTGATATCATGGTGATTAGCATAGGCAAGTAAGATGCGGATGGACTCAAGTCTAGCAACGGGGGCATATGTCTCACCGTAGTCCATACCTTCGACTTGAGTGTAGCCTTGGAAGACAAGACGAGCTTTGTTGCAAACGACTTGACCATCTTCGTCTTGCTTGTTGCGAAACACCCATTTGGTACCAATGATGTTGTGGTTATTGTCGGGCTTCTCGAACAATGTCCACACTTGATTTCTCTCGAAGTTGTGTAGCTCTTCATGCATGGCGTTTATCCAATCCGGATCTTCCAATGCTTCTTCAACCTTCATAGGTTCAATGCTAGAGATGAATGAATAATGTTCATAAAAGTTAGCCAAACGAGTTTTAGAGCGAGTGATTCTCCCGGTTTGAATATCATTGAAGATTTGTTCGACGGGATGGTCTCTTGAGACTCTTGCTCGAATTGGTGAAATCTTTTGCTTGGGTCAGGGTGGAACATCTTCTTCATCATCTTGTCCTTCTTAATTATTGGCGTTGTTGTTCTCTTGTCTTGGTGGAGAAGGAGGTTGATGAGTTCATCTTGGTGTACTTCCTCATTTTCTTCACCTTGGTGCGTCCCACTTGTGGATGCTTCCGTATCAACTCTTGGTTCACCTTGTCGTGAGGTAGAAGCTTCCACATGGACGGACGAGGTACTCTCCTTTACCTCCGTTGGATGAATCTTGCCAATAGACAAGTCTTGGATTGCTTCCGAAGGATCCTTATCTCCTACATCAATTGGAAATTGCTCTACTTGCGAGCCGTTAGATTCATCAAACTTCACATGTACCGTCTCTTCAACCTTTCAGGTGAAATTGTTGTAGACACGGTAAGTGTGAGAGTTTGAGACATAACCAAGTAGAAAACCTTCATGAGATTTAGGAGCAAATTTAGAACGACGATGCTTATAAAGAATGTAGCACTTTGAGCCGAATACTCAAAAGTATCCAACTTGGGGTTTGCTACCAGTGAGAAGCTCGTATGCCGTCTTGCCGAGCAGCTTGTGAAGATACAAGCGATTTGTTGCATGACGGGTTGTCTCAACCGCTTCCGCCCAAAAGTGTTTTGGAGTCTTGTACTCATCAAGCATCGTTCTCGCCATCTCAATAAGAGTTTGGTTCTTCCTCTCAACAACTCCATTTTGTTGAGGCGTGTACGTAGACGAGAACTCATGTGAAATCCCTTCTTCATCAAGAAAGGTATCCACATTTGCGTTCTTGAACTCCGTTCCGTTGTCGCTACGAACCTTCTTGATCTGTACTTCAAATTGATTTTGGGCCTTCCTAGCGAAGTTCTTGAAGATCTTTTGGACCTGTGATTTATCATCAAGAAAGAACACCTACGTAAATCTTGAAAAGTCATCAACTATGACTAGACCAAATGAGTTACTACCGAGACTCTTTTAGGCATTGGGACCAAACAGATCCATATGAAGTAGCTCGAGCGGTCTTCTCGTGGTCATAATGGTCTTCACGGGGTGACTTCCTCCAACTTGTTTTGTTGCTTCACAAGCACTAAAAAGTCTATCCTTGTCGAATATAACATCTTTTACTCCAAGGATATGATCACCTTTAATAAGCTTATCAAGATTTTGCATGCCCACATGTGCTAACCTTCTATGCCACAACCAACCTTTCGAGGATTTAGCAATTAGGAAACTTCTAGGTTGAGCCTTTTTAGTGAAATCAACAATGTAAAGATCACCTCTACGTGTACCGGTAAAGACCATTTTATGATTATCTCTACAAAACACTTGGCAATCTACTTCAGTAAATAGGACATTGAAACCAAAGTCAGCAAGTCTAGATACGGAAAGTAAATTGTAGCCAAGAGATTCAATGAGCATAACATTTTGTATGGAGCTATCATGTGAGATGGCCACCTTACCCTTTGAGTTATCACCAAAAGTGACGTACTTTCGAGGGCCGTCGTTTTCAGCAAGCTCACGAAACATATATTTGTCTCTAGTCATATGATCGGTACACCCACTATCTAGAACCCATTCCTTTCCTCCAGCCATGTAGCGACGAAGATTAGCCATAAGACCAAAGTGTCTCATTGCATCATCAAGATCATAGTAACTATCATCATCCTCTCCATGTTCAACATCGTCATGTGGCGGATAAATTCCTATAGAGAGTGATTCATTAGAAGTATGACCGTAACAATGTTCATCTCTATGAATTCTAATGACTTCAGAAATGCTATTGCTAATGATTCCAACATCTCCTTTGGAACTCGTAATATTAGTAAGCTCAAATAAACAATCACAAAATTTGGGATCATTGGAACTCATCTTACTCAAGGCAATAGACCTATGAAGAATCTCATGTAAGTTTTTCAAGGAATAGTTTGGAAATCATTCCTCAAGGAATCTCCATATGATATAGGCACAATCAAGAGCAGGCAAGCTAGCGAGCAAGTTTCTAGGCAAACCTCTAGTGCTTAAATTGACAGTTCTAAGATTATGGATCATGTCAATAGACTCATAAAGGGTAGGATGCAAAGGATCAACATGAGGTGCACAAGGGCTAGTAATGTACTTGTTCAAATGATATTCATTGAAAATCTCAAGCATCTCATTTTTCCACTCATGAAAGTACTCTCCATCAAGTATAGGCACTCTATGTCTAAGACTCCCCAACTAGACTCATCCATCTTCCTCCAAATGTGTTTAAATGAAGAATTGGAGACCAAAGCTCTGATACCAATTGAAAGGATAGAGAAGAGGTGTCTAGAGGGGGTGAATAGACTCCAAAGTTGCTATTTTTAAATTCTTTAAGTTGAAGTGGAGTTTTAGCACAAGTTTAAACATTCACAATACATATCAAGCAAGCATGAAAAGAGTATATGAGAAGCAGAAAGTAAATCATGCAAGTTGCAAGAATGTAAAGGGATGGGATTTGAGTGTGCAAACGCAATTGGAGACACGGAGATTTTTGGCGTGGTTCCGATAGGTGGTGCTATCATACATTCACATTGATGGAGACTTCAACCCACGAAGGGTAACGGTTGCGCGAGTCCACGGAGGGCTCCACCCACGAAGGGTCCACAAAGAAGCAACCTTGTCTATCCCACCATGGCCATCACCCACGAAGGACTTGCCTCACTAGGGTAGATCTTCACGAAGTAGGCGAACTCCTTGCCCGTACAAACTCCTTGGTTCAACTCCACAATCTTGACGGAGGCTCCCAAGTGACACATGTCGTGGATCTAAGACTGACAGTAGAATGGGGGTAGGTATGAGGAGACAAGATCCTAGCTATGGAGTAGTTGTACACACGAGTTTTACGAGTTCGGGCCCTTCTCAAAAGAAGTAACAGCCTTACGTCTCGGTGCCCTGAGGCGATCGACTGGATTATATGTGTTTGTGAGTTTACAAAAGATGTGAACCCTTGTGCCTGTGGAGGGAGTGGCTTATATAGAGTACGCCAGGACCCCAGCCAGCCCACGTTACAAAGGGTTTAAGGTACATTAAAGGGGAACGTTACTAGTAACACTAGCAAATAAAGAGACATAATGACCATTAAAGCTATGAGGTGATGTCCGACCGTTGCAGTTCAGAGTGACTTTAGACCTTCTGGTGGTCGAGTGATAGTCTCCGCGGTCGAGTGACTTCAAGTCTTACGAGTGGGAGTCTTCATGGTCGAGTGGATGATGACTCCTCCTCGAATGCTTCTGGTTTGAGGGTGAGGTCCTAGGGGAGGGTGTCTAAGTCAGGCCTATGACCCTACCCTAGATACATATCTTCATCATAAGCCCCCGAATGGTGCAGGGTTCGAGTGGGGAAGGAGTTGATAACCTCTCCAATTCAGCTTTTGCGCTTCGGATATGTCTTGTCCGGAGGTCGAATGAACATTCATGATGACTTCAACTGCTTGTTCAATCGCCTTGATCCATTCTTGGTTTTGTTGAGTGAACTTTCATTGTTAAGCTTTGAGTGTTGATATGGGAAAAATCTTCTGTCTGACGGGTTGTTCTGCTGTCTGCGGACTTCACGGGATTCAAATTTCGGGAAGCGCGCCGGGCGGGGGAGGCCGCAGTAATCGTGACGGATTAGGCAGGCCACCTCGATCTCTGCGCCACCTTTTTCGCCACGTATCACGTGCGCGACTGTTGCGGGATTTGATTGGATCACGTGGGCCCACGAGTCAGTCACTCGGAAATGATCTCATATAAGGCGTTGGACGGGGTTTTTTGCACAGTGTGT
Source organism: Triticum aestivum (assembly GCF_018294505.1). NCBI lineage: Eukaryota > Viridiplantae > Streptophyta > Magnoliopsida > Poales > Poaceae > Triticum > Triticum aestivum. Next base: position 74,464,800 of record NC_057800.1, read on the forward strand.
TCTCGTTCTTCCCCTTCCTCCTCTGTTTTCTCCACCGCATCTACCTCTGCCCTCAGTGTCGTCGGCCCGTTTGAACTCGATCCGCTGCCATGGGGAAGGAGAAGACGGTGGCGTTGGAGCATGCGAAGAAGGCGACGGCGAAGGCGACGATGAAGGCAAAAGGGAAGAGGACCAGCCGGGACAGGTCTTCGTCGAGGTCTGGCCTGCCGCCTGGCTGGATCCAGGGCGACTGGATTCGCTCGACAATCAGCCAAGACAATATCGACGACCTCGTCGAGGGGGGACTGATCCCTCATGAATCGGCGCAGCTCCCGGGGAACAAGACCGAGCCGCAGCCGGAGGAGGGTGAGTGTGTTCTCCTTGCCACTCATGTCGACCGCGGGTTTCCTTTTCCTCCCCATCCTTTCTTTTGAGGTTTCTTGAACTTCTTTGGGGCTAAACTCCACCAATTTTCCCCAAACACCATCATGTACCTTGCCGCTTTCGTGTCTATGTGCGAGAACTTCTTGGGTTGTCGACCACACTGGGTCTCTTCAAGCACATATTCACGTGCCGTTCTCAGACGGTCAAGAATGCCAACCCAAGTGATGAGAGGACGCAAGTGATACAGATGTGCGAGGGTCTTGGAATTTAGATGAGGAGCAAAAGCACTTTCCAAACCATGATCCTTCCCGAGTCGGTCCGGGGTTGGCAGCCGACCTGGTTCTACTGCAAGGACCAGCCGACTCCGCGTCAGTCGACTGGACTTCCCCCCTTTTCCATGGCCCGAGTGGAGAAGCCCTCCACCTTGAGAGTGATCCCAGAGGAGAAGGCGCAGGTGAAGGTGTTGGTCGAGTGGGTGGTCCAACTCGTCCGCGATGGAGTGACCGGTATGGACCTGCTGGAGGTCTTCCTCAGTCGACGTATCCAACCACTCCAAGCCCGTGACCATCCGATGCGGATGTACTCGGGAATCGAGGATTACACTCGGATCCACCCGGAGGATGTCAGTGAGGACACAATGGAGCAGTGTCTGAGAGGCATTACTGGCAACAAGGGTAACCCCGGGGGGTCCAGGAGGGTGGTTCCATTCGACCATTTGCGCCGGCCGGAACAGGTACGATTCCGCATTGTCGAGTGTTTTCTTGATTAACCATGTAACATCTTGTTGACGGCCGACCGCCTTTCTTTTGTTCATTGTCTTTCAGGCCATTGTTGATATGTATTCAATGCCCAGCGGAGAGCAGGAGCAAGATCCCGAGGTGGAGGCGAGTGGAGGCGAGAGTGGCGAGTGGCACTCGGATGAAGAAGAGGACAAGGAGAGTGACGACCCGAGTGATGAAGAAGAAGTCGACTCGCCTCCTCGCAGAGAAAGGAGGTCCAAGCACACTCACGACCCGGCAAGCATCCCCGACCTGGTGGCCGCACCAACTGGGCAGTCTTCAAAGCGCCCTCGAACGTCTTCTCTAGTGCCGACTGAGAAGGCACCGAAGCAGCCCAAGATTGCACCGTCTCCAGCGCCGAAACCACCAAAGGCCGCATCTTCCAAACCGCCGAAGACTTTGCCCAAAATCAAAGTGGTCATTCCCACTATCTCTGGGTAACAATCTGACCTGATCATTTGGTTGACCTGTGTAACAGAACATGACCGACTGAATGTTGACATTTGTAGTGCTGCCACCTCTAGAACTTCTACCCACCAGTACCAAGACGAGGAGATGGAAGATGTGGTTACCTCCAACCCAGGTACAATTCTCGTGATCTTGTTCTTGATTACTTGGTCGATTAAATTTTGGCAATTCACTTGGGGTCGACTGATTTCTTTGTAGCCCCACTCAATGTTATCGAGCTTCCGGATGACGATGAAGATGTGATACCGAGGCCCAGAAGGAGCAAGAAAGCAGCAGCTGGCAAGATATCTCAGTCGGAAATGGCGACAGAACCAACATTCCAACAGCCCGGAGATGCAGGTGGAGCCTCTGTAACTTTTGTTGTCCTAGTGTCGAGTGAACACCTCGCACTGTCGACTGTACCAGTGCTTTCTCCAGCCGTCCAACCTCATGCCTCGGAGCTCCAAGCTGCTGCATATGGACCGTCCGCCCCTTCTTCATCACCTATCATGTTCCGGAAAGCCAGTCGGACGCCGCTGCGGAGGCTAACCGTCAGGCTGGCGTAATGATGGAGCGGATGAAGGTGGTGCACGGCAATAGCCAGGCTGCTTACAATGCCAGCGCGGCTCTTCGAGCCAATGTCCAGGTAAATTGACTTCCGACTGAACTTGTTCTATTAGGATATGCTACTTGAATATTTCCCTTCGTACAATCTCTTATTGTCTGCTTTGAATCTGTACACCCACTGGGTGTTTTGTTGCCTTTAGTATTTGCACTCTTCCACTCGATTTGGTCGAATGGAATCTGAACCAGTGGGGGCACGCCAAGTGCACCCACTGGGTGTAGTCCCCGAGACCGCAGTCGACTGCTGGCAGTCGGTTGGGGTCTGAGAACTTCTTCTTTCCTTTCTTCCACTTGACTTGGGCGGAGCGGCCGAGTGGAATCTGAACTAGTGGGGGCACGCAAGTGCACCCACTGGGTGTAGGCCCCGAGACCGCAGTCGACTGCTAGCAGTCGGTTGGGGTCTGAGTACTTCTTCTTTTTTTACTCGACCTGGGCGGACCGGCCGAGTGGAATCTGAACCAGTGGGGGCACGCCAAGTGCACCCACTGGGTGTAGTCCCCAAGACCGCAGTCGACTGCTGGCAGTCGGTTGGGGTCTGAGTAATCTTTGAAGTTTCATTTAGTCGGAAGTAAATAATCTTTGATCTTGTCGATTGATATGTATTTTACTCTCTGTAGAATTCTTGTACTCCCATTTCCAAGTTCGCCAAATTTGAGGAGAAGCAGAGGCAACTCAACCTTGACCTGGAGCTGGCCCAACAAAACTTGAAGAAGGCTCAAGATGGAGTTGCCGGTGTGGAAGGTAAATGACTGTCGACTGCTCATGTCGATCGTCCTTTAAATTATCCCTTCGATCTTTTGTTTGATCTAAATGCTTATTTTGCAGAGAAAATGAGGTTGGCTCTGGAGAAGAAGGACTTGGACCTTGCAGCTACGCAGAAGGAGGCTCAAGAGAAGACTACCCTTGCTGACAAGAAGCTGGCTTCAGTCGGAGCGTTGGAAGAGGAAGTAAGCAAGCTGAAGTCCTTTCTCACTGAATCCAACCGAGAGGCAACTCGTCCGAAGAAGGATAAGGTGGTTCTGAACGAGAAGCTGGAAGACATGGCTCGTGAGAGAAATGACTTGGAAGCTTATCTAGAAACCCTTGCCAAGAAGCTCTTTCTTATGCTCGAAGGCACCCCTTTTAATCTGTCTGCTTTATTGTTTGCAAGTTAGTCCTGTCTAGTCGACTCACTAACTCCTTGACTGCAGAATTCCGCCAAAACTTTGAAGAGGAGACTGGACAGATCGAGACAGGTTTCGGCCCTATCCTTTCTCCAGTCGGCGACGAGGCTGCCATGAATGTGCTTCGACTGGAATCTCGTGTCGCCAGTGTTACAAGTTATCTTGGCCGTATGAAGGTGGCAGTTTCACGCATCAACTCATCACTCTGGCCGAGGGCAACGCTTCAGAATGATCTCAAGTCTCTGATGGCTCGACTTAACGAGGTCCCCGCTCGGGTGCAGGAATGGAAGAAGTCCTCTGCCCGATGCGGTGCTGACGTGGCTCTGTCGCTGGTAAGAGTCCACTGCAAGGAAGCCCACGAAGATAAGCTGGCAGCGATCAAGGTCGCCAACACCAAAAGGCATGACTTCTAGTCCTTCATGGAGACTTTCATCGCTGCTGCCACTCGGATCGCAGATGGAATTGACTTGGACGAATTCGTCGAGCCTGCAAGCCCTCCTCCTGCCGAATGAACAAACTTGAGATTTAAATTTGCCTTAAATTTGCCTCGGAATGCCGAGTGGTTTCTGTAACCATTAAACTCCTTCAGGCCTGATTCCCGAGTACTTTTATCTTCGTTTTGAAACTCTTGAGATTTTATCCGATCTTGGTTTATCTTCTGCATATGCTTGCGATCGTCTTCGAGTAGAACTTGTTCTTCGCTCGGAATATCCTTCGAGATGCGACTCTGAAAGAGATATCCCAGTCGACCTGCACCTCGCCGTCCTTGCGGATAAGGATGGAGCGCACATTGTATTTGTGGTGCAGCTCCGAGGAGAGGGTTGTGGTCGACCTGCACCTCGTCATCCTTGCAGATAGGGATGGAGCGGACATTGTACTTGTAGCTCGGCTCCGTGAGAGGATTGCAGTCGACCTGCACCTCGTCATCCTTGCGGATAGGGATGGAGTGGACATTGTACTTGTAGCGCAGCCTCATGAGAGGATTGCAGTCGACCTGCACCTCGTCATCCTCGCGGATAAGGGTGGATTTTCGACTTAGGTGGGCACTAGGCTGCAGCTAAGTCCCCGACTGTGAGGTTTGCTCATCACTCGGTAGGATTTTTGAAACTTAGGCAAGCACGGGGCTGCAACTAAGCCCCTGAGTGTGAGGTTTGCTCATCATTCAGTAGGATTTTTGAAACTTAGGCGAGCACGTGGCTGCAGCTAAGCCTCCGAGTATGAGGTTTGCTCATCACTCAGTAGGATTTTTGAAACTTAGGCGGGTACTAGACTGCAACTAAGCCCCCGAGTGTGAGGTTTGCTCATCACTCCGTAGGATTTTTGAAACTTAGGCGAGCACGGGGCTGCATTGAAGCCTCCGAGTATGAGGTTTGCTCATCACTCGGTAGGATTTTTGAAACTTAGGCGAGTACTAGACTGCAGCTAAGCCCCCGAGTGTGAGGTTTGCTCATCACTCGGTAGGATTTTTGAAACTTAGGCGAGCACGGGGCTGCAGCTAAGCCTCCGAGTATGAGGTTTTCTCATCACTCGGTAGGATTTTTGAAACTTAGGCGAGTACTGGACTACAGCTAAGCCTCCGAGTGTGAGGTTTGCTCATCACTCGGTAGGATTTTTGAAACTTAGGCGAGTACTAGACTGCAGCTAAGCCCCCGAGTGAGAGGCTTGCTCATCACTCGGTAGGATTTTTGAAACTTAGGCAAGTACTGGACTGCAGCTAAGCCCCCGAGTGAGAGGCTTGCTCATCACTCGGTAGGATTTTTGAAACTTAGGCGAGTACTGGACTGCAGCTAAGCCCCCGAGTGAGGGGTTTGCTCATCACTCGGTAGGATTTTTGAAACTTAGGCGAGTACTGGACTGCAGCTAAGCCCCCGAGTGAGAGGCTTGCTCATCACTCGATAGGATTTTTTCAACTTAGGCGAAACGGGTTCGCAGCTAAGCCCCGAGTGAGAGGTTTGCTCATCACTCGGTAGGATTTTTTCAACTTAGGCGAAACAGATTCGCAGCTGAGCCACCCTCTGGGGGATTTCATAAACAGACGTAAATAGTAGACACTCTTTATAGAAGACTGTAAAACCCTTGTCTTTGATAAGCAAAATACAAAGGTGTTTTTTATTACATCTCAGCAGATTGAGTGTTTAAGTATAAAAGGGGCAGAGCAGCTCCACATTCCAGGCGCGTGGCTTGTCTTTCTTGTGCTCGACGTCGTAAAGGTGGTACGCTCCATTGTGGAGCACTCTGGTGACCACAAAGGGGCCTTCCCAAGAGGGGGCAAGCTTGTGTGGTTTCTGCTGATCCACTCGGAGAACTAAGTCTCCCTCTTGAAATGCTCGACCCCTCACGTTTCTGGCATGGAATCAACGCAGGTCTTGCTAATAGATGGTTGATCGGATCAAGGCCATCTCTCTTTCTTCTTCAAGGAGGTCAACTGCATCATGTCGTGCTTGTTCTACTTCTTCCTCTGTGAAAAGCTCGACTCAGGGTGCATTGTGGAGCAAGTCACTCGGAAGTACAGCTTCGGCTCCATAAACCAAGAAAAACGGCGTTCTGCCAGTCGACCGATTGGGAGTTGTCCTCAATCCCCATAATACCGATGGAAGTTCATCGACCCAGGCTCCTGCTGCGTGTTTGAGGTGATGCATCAGTCGGGGTTTCAGTCCTTTGAGAATCAATCCATTTGCTCTTTCAGCCTGTCCATTCGACTGGGGGTGGGCGACCGAGGCATAGTCGACTCGAGTACCTTGTGTAGCACAAAAAGTCCTGAACTCATCAGAATCAAAGTTTGATCCGTTGTTAGTGATGATGCTGTGTGGAACACCATATTTGAATGTTATCTCCCTGATGAAGCTGACAGCAGTACTGGCATCAAGGTTCTTGATAGGCTTGGCTTCAATCCTCATGGTGAACTTGTCGACTGCTACAAGCACATGAGTGAATCCACTCCTGCCAGTCTTCAAAGGTCCAACCATATCCAAACCCCAAACTACAAAAGGCCAGACAAGTGGAATGGTCTTTAGGGCTGACGCAGGCTCGTGAGACATGTTGGAGTAAAACTGACAACCTTCACATTTGTCGACTATTTCTTATGCCATCTCATTTGCCTGAGGCCAGTAAAATCCCGCTCGGTATGCTTTGGCCACAATGGTCCTAGAGGACGCATGGTGACCTCAGGTCCCCGAGTGGATATAATTGAGGATGACTTGACCTTCTTCAGGTTATATGCATTTCTGGAAAACTTCAGTCACACTTTCTCTGAACAACTGTCCTCTTATCATAGTGAAGGCCTTAGATCGACGGATGATCTATCGGGCCTCTTCTTCATCTTCTGGGAGTTCCCTTCTAAGAATGTATGCGATATATGGTACTGTCCAATTGGGGGTGATGACCAAAACTTCCATGATCAAGTCAACCACGGCTGGAATCTCGATTTCAGTCGGATCAGTGGCACTCTTCGGCTGTGGGGGCTCTTCAGTGAAGGGATCTTCTTGAACTGAAGGTGCATGAATATGCTCCAGGAACACATTACTGGGAATGGCTTCTCTCTTGGAGCCTATCTTTGCTAGATCATCGGCTGCTTGATTTTTCAGTCGAGGGATGTGATGGAGCTCTAACCCCTCAAACCTCTTTTCTAACTTTCTTACTGCATTGCAATAACCAGTCATGGCTGGGCTTTTGACATCCCACTCCTTCATCACCTGATTGACGACTAAATCCGATTCTCCATATACCATGAGGCGACAGACGCCGAGTGAAATGGCCATACACAACCCATATAGAAGTGCCTCAGTTCAGTCTCATTGTTGGAGGAGTCAAAGTGAATCTGGAGAACATAACTGAGTTTGTCACCACGGGGGAGACCAACACCACTCCAGCACCAGAACCATTCAACATCTTGGACCCATCGAAGAACATGGTCCAATGCTCCGAGTGAATTTGGGCCGGAAGTTTCTGTTCGATCCACTCGGCGAGGAAATCAGCTATTGCTTGGGACTTAATAGCCTTCTTTGCTTCAAACTTGATATCCAGGGGAAGGAGTTTAATCGCCCACTTTGCCACTCGACCAGTTGCATCTCTGTTGTTCAAAATCTCCGATAATGGAGCGTTGCTGACGACTGTAACAGAATGATCGGAGAAATAGTGTGCAACCTTCTTTGTGGTCATGTAAATTCCATAAACAAGCTTTTGATAATGGGGATATATTTGCTTTGACGGAGTCAGAACTTCAGAAACGTAATATACTGGGCACTGAACTTTATAAGTTTTTCCTTCTTCTTCCCGCTCGACCGTGAGTACTGTAATGACAACTTGTCGAGTGGCAGCAATGTAAAGCAGTAAAGGCTCTTTGTTGATTGGTGCAGCAAGCACCGGTTGGGTGGAAAGCAGGGCTTTGAGCTCTACAAACGCTGCATCAGCTTCGGGAGTCCACTCGAACTTATCAAACTTCTTCGTCAGTCGGTAAAGAGGCAGTGCCTTTTCACCGAGACGAGAAATGAATCGACTCAAGGCGGCCAAATAACCAGTAAGCTTTTGGACATCGTGCACACGCACAGGGCATTTCATCCAAAGAATAGCACCAACTTTCTCTGGGTTAGCGTCGATCCCTCATTCGGAAACGAGGAAACCGAGTAACTTTCCACTAGGAATTCCGACTGTGCACTTTGATGGATTAAGCTTGATATCATACCTTCTGAGGTTGGCAAAGGTTTTGGCAAGGTCAGCCAGCAGGTCAGAACCTTTACGTGACTTGACTACAATGTCATCCATGTATGCTTCTACATTCCGACTGATTTGAGGGAGCAGACACTTCTGGATCATCCTCATGAATGTGGCTCCGGCGTCCTTCAGGCCGAATGGCATAGTGACATAACAGAAACATCCGAATGGAGTGATGAAAGCCGTTTTTATCTCAGCGGGTCCATACAGTCGGATCTGATGGTACCCGGAATAGGCATCCAAGAAGGACAAACGCTCACACCCCGCAGTTGAGTCGACAATTTGGTCGATGCGGGGAAGAGGAAACTGATCTTTCGGGCAGGCCCGATTGATATGCTTGAAGTCGATGCACATGTGAAGTGAATCATCCTTCTTGGGGACCATGACAACATTGGTGAGCCACTCGGAGTGGTAAATCTCTCGGATGAACTCAACTGCCAGGAGCCGAGCCACTTCCTCACCAATTGCTTTTCTCTTCTGGACGGTGGACCGTCGGAAATGTTCCTTGACTGGTTTTACTTTCGGGTCGACTCGCAAACGATGCTCAGCCAGTCCCCTAGGTACAACCGGCATGTTAGAAGGTTTCCATGCAAAGATGTCCCAGTTCTCATGGAGGAACTGGATGAGCGCTTCTTCCTATTTGCTGTCGAGTGTTGAGGAGATATGGGTCGTAGCAGCATTGGGGTCGGTCGGGTGAACATGAATCGGCTTCATTTCCCCTGATGACTGAAATGCGGATTCTGTGGAAGGCTTCTTGGCTCATAGCAAATCACTCGGATCTACATTTTTCTGATACTCTTGCAGTTCTATACTGCCATCTGTGCATCGGCAATTTTTGAGCCCTTCTAGAAGCACTCTTCTGCCTTCTGCCGATTGCCAGTGACAGTGATTACTCCTTTGGGTCCAGGCATCTTCAATTTGAGATACACGTAACATGGCCGAACCATAAAACGTGCATTAGTAGGTCTCCCCAGAATGGCACGGTAAGCACTCTTGAAATCCACTACCTCAAACATCAACTTTTCCTTGCGGTAATTCTTGGAATCACTGAGAACCACATCAAGTGTGATCTGGCCAAGTGACTGAGCCTTCTTGCCGGGTATAACACCGTGGAAACTCATGTTGCTTTCACTAAGCTTGGACATCGGAATACCCATTCCCTTCAAGGTTTCAGCATAAAGGATATTCAGGACACTGCCACCATCCATCAGCACTTTAGTCAGTCGAGTGCCTTCGACTACTGGGTCGACCACCAGTGCTTGCCTCCCAGGGGTCGCTATATGCGCTGGGTGGTCCGACTAGTCGAATGTGATGGCAGTCTGGGACCACTTCAGATAACTGGGTGTTGCAGGAGCGACCATGTTTACTTCCTTGTTAATAACCTTCAACTGACTTTTGCTTTCAACATCAGCAAAAAATCATCAGTGTGGAATTGACATAGGGAAAACCATCATCATCTTCTTCCCTATCCTCACCTCCGTCCGACTCCTTTTCCTTTTCCTTGGGTTGTTTCTCTCGGAACTGTTGGATCAGGAAACGACACTGTCGAGTGGTGTGTTTGGGGTAAATGATGTTCCCCTCTTCATCTTTTTTGGTATGAATATGGCATGGTAAATCCAACACATCATTCCCATCTTTATCCTTAACTTTTTTGGGAGTCCAGGGCCCTTTGCGATTTCCTTTGAACTTTCCTTGGGCAACAGCTAAAGCTTCACCAGGAGCAGCTGGTTCGGCCTTTCGCTTCTGTTTCTGACTGGAATTCCCTCCTCTAGTCTCTTGGGCGACTGTTTTGTGTTTGCCACTCCGGAGTCGGTCTTCCTCTTCACCATTGGCATATTTGGTGGAAATCTCCATCATCTGATTCAGAGTCATATCTCCTGTCCGACCGAACTTCAGATTCAACTCCGATACTTAACGCCTTCCTTGAAGGCACAAATTGCTTGGTGATCTGACACATTCTCCACTGTATGGTGCAACGTGATCCATCTCTGGATATAATCTCTCAAAGTTTCATTCGGTTTCTGGACACAACACTGCAATTCTGTCAACCCTGCCGGCCTTTTGCAAGTGCCTTCAAAGGTCCTAACAAACACTCGAGCAAGTTCCTCCCAACTATATATGCTACTAGGAGCCAACTGATTCAACCACGCTCTGGCAGAGCCCTCCAACATCAAGGGGAGGTGCTTCATGGCCACATCATCATTGCCACCACCAATCTGCACAGCCACTCGGTAATCCTCAAGCCAAGTGTATGGCTTGGACTCGCCGGTGAACTTGCTGACTCCAGTCGCCAACCTGAAGTTGGGAGGAATCACTGCTGCTCTGATGACTCTGCTGAAACACTCAGGTCCTGGAACATGCACCCTGCTTCCAGTCGGATGATCTCTATCGTGGCCTTCTCTGTGAGCTCTGTTCCTATCAACCAGACCTTGAACGAGGATAGACCTTGCATCAAAACCTGGCTCTCTGGGGTCGACTGGAATTCTTCATTCGCCGCTGTGGGGGCGCCTGTCATCTTGCCGCCAAGGCACGTATGACCCACTCCTCGGAGGAGGCGTGGCACTCGATGACGGTCATCGTGGTCGAGTCGATGATCATACTGCTCATGGTTCCTGTACTGATCTTGCTGGTACCCACGTCCCTCACGCCGTGGAGGCGATCTCGGGCTATGGGCAGACTGGACAGTATCTGCCACCACAGACCTACTATGAATTCTATTATGCGACTGAGAAACTGATGTATTCTGCTCTCCCGTTGCCCGGAGTAAAGCCCGGATCTGCATCAAACCTCGGCCAGCTTCTGACTAGGAAGGTTGAATTGACTCTGCTATTCGAGCTGCAGCTGTGAGATTCTGGATCGGAGTTCGGTATACCTGAGTCGGAGGCGAAAAAGTTGTCATCGACTGGACTCGGGAATCTGCTGCCGAGCACGCTCGTCGAATGCGCGCTGGAGGTTCTCCAGTTGAGTGCGCTTGGCCAAGTTAGCCAGGCACGCATCCTCCAAGGCCTGGGCCTCAGGGGTTTCTCCAACGATAGGAGTGTGAAGTGCATCCATATTACGGCGGCGAAGATCTTCCCTCCGCTGCGAAGAGAGGGGTTCGGTGCGGTACTCCTCGTGAAGACGCGATGGATTGCCGCCGCCATCACCACCGCCTTCACGGGTGGAGCCAGGAGGACTGCATGGTCCATTGACCATCAAGACTTCTTTCACGGGGTCGCTGCTATCGCATTCGGACGCAGTCTCGATGGAGCCAGTCGACAGATCGAATAGGCCGTAGAGAGTTTCATCAGGTTCGATTGCCGCGATTTGTGGGGTGGCCGATTGGCGGGCCACCACGTGCCTCACCCACCGCTGAAGCCGCGAGCGACCGGATCGCTGGCGCCGGTGAACAACGGAAAGGGAGGTTGTCGTAGGAGTCGTCTGATACGGAGTCGACGGTTGCCGAAGAAGGACGCCGCGAACGCATGCACGGAAGTGCGTCGCCCCGCGGACGGGGAGCGCCTCGACATCGAGTGGAGCCTCGTGGAGCCAAGCGGAGTCGTCGGCGATGAAGATGAGTGCGCCGAGACGGATCTCGCGGCCATCAGCCAATCTTCCGCCGGAAACCATGATGATGGGAATCGCCAATTTCTCCAATAAACTGCTAAGACACCTGCCCCACGGTGGGCGCCAACTGTCGTGGATCTAAGACTGATAGTAGAATGGGGGGTAGGTATGAGGAGGCAAGATCCTAGCTATGGAGTAGTTGTACACATGAGTTTTACGAGTTCAGGACCTTCTCAGAAGAAGTAACAGCCCTACGTCTCGGTGCCCTGAGGCGATCGACTGGATTATATGTGTGTGTGAGTTTACAAAAGATGCGAACCCTTGTGCCTGTGGAGGGGGTGGCTTATATAGAGTGTGCCAGGACCCCAGCCAGCCCACGTTACAAAGGGTTTAAGGTACATTAAAGGGGAGATGTTACTGGTAACGCTAGCAAATAAAGAGACATAATGACCATTAAAGCTACGAGGTGATGTCCGGCCGTTGCAGTTCGGAGTGACTTTAGACCTTCTCATGGTCGAGTGATAGTCTCCGCGGTCGAGTGACTTCAAGTCTTCCGAGTGGGAGTCCTCATGGTCGAGTGGATGATGACTCCTCCTCGAATGCTTCTGGTTTGAGGGTGACGTCCTAGGGGAGGGTGTCTAGGTCAGGCTTATGACCCTACCCTAGGTACATATCTTCATCAACACCTAACCAATCTAGGAGACACCACTCTCCAAAAGGTAATAGATGGTGTGTTGATGATGAACTCCTTGCTCTTGTGCTTCAAATGATAGTCTCCCCAACACTCAACTCTTTATCATAGGTTTGTATTTGGTGGGAAGATGATTTGAGTGGAAAGCAAGTTGGAGAAGGCTAGAGATCAAGATTTATGTGGTTGGAGTGGATTATCTTGACCTCAACACATGAGTAGGTGGTTCTTTCTCAAGAAATGTATGCTGGAAGTGTAGGCATGTTCTGATGACTCTCCTCACGAATGAAGAGTGGGTGGAGGGGTATATATAGCCTCCACACAAAATCTAACCATTACACACAAATCACCAAACTCGGTGGGACCGAATCAGACAACTTGGTTGGACCGATTTAGTTCATAATGTGACTGTTAGACATTTCGGTGGGACCGATATGATCAACTCGGTGGGATCGATGTGCTAGGGTTAGGGTAATACCTCGTCTCGGTTTGACCGATTACGCAAACTCGGTGAGACTGATTTTGGTAATAAGCAAAATAGAGAGTTGGTCAAGCAAACTCGGTGGGACCGATTGCATATCTCGGTGGGACCATAGTTATTGCAATAGGTAACAGAGATTTTGCAAGCCCATCTCGGTGAGACCGAGACCCCATCGGTGAGACCGAATTGATTAGAGTTTGTGGTAGTGGCTGTGTCAAGTGAACTCGGTAGCGCCGGATGGAAAATTTCGGTGGGGCCAAGTTTCACTTTTGGTTTGGGACATATGTGGATATGGGAAAGTGGATGAGGGTTTTGGAGCATATCACTAAGCATTTTGAGCAAGCAAGCCATTAAGCAACACCTCATCCCCTTTTAATAGTATTGGCTTTCCTACAGACTCAATGTGATCTTGGATCACTAAAAGTAAAAAATGTAGAGTCTTGAGCTTTTTTATCTTGAGCCAATCCTTTGTTCTTAGCATCTTGAAAGGGTTCTATATCCTCTTGTCCACGCCACTCCATCTGTTGAACTTGTCTGAAATATACTAGATGAAAACAATAGTCCAACAAGAGATATGTTGGCATTAATTACCAAAACCACCCAGGGAGCACTTGTGCTTTCACTTGCTATTAGTTTAGTAGGGAGGTACCAAAGTAATCCAGGAGTGGATCACTAGACAGCGGTCAAGAACATCCTGAAATACCTAAAAACGACTAAGGATATGTTTCTCATTTATGGAGATGACAAAGAGCTCGTCATAAACGGTTACGTTGATGCAAGCTTTGACAATGATCCGGATGACTCTAAGTCACAAACCAGATACGTATTTTTACTGAATGGTAGAGCTATCAGTTGGTGTAGTTCCAAGCAGAGCGTCATGGCGGGATCTACGTGTGAAGCGGAATACATAGCTGCTTCGGAAGCAGAAAATGAAGGAGTCTGGATGAAGGGGTTCATATCCGATCTAGGTGTCATACCTAGTGCATCAGGTCCAATGAAAATATTTTTTGACAATACTGGTGCAATTGCCTTGGCAAAGGAATCCACATTTCACAAGAGAACCAAGCACATCAAGAGACTCTTCAATTCCATCCTCGATCAAGTCAAGGAGGGAGACATAGAGATTTGCAAGATACATACGGATCTGAATGTTGCAGACCCATTGACTAAGCCTCTCTCACAAGCAAAACATAATCAGCACCAAGACTCCATGGGTGTTAGAATCATCACAATGTAATCTAGATTATTGACTCTAGTGCAAGTGGGAGACTAAAGGAAATATGCCCTAGAGGCAATAATAAAGTTGTTATTTATATTTCCTTATATCATGATAAATGTTTATTATTCATGCTAGAATTGTATTAACCGTAAACTTAGTACATGTGTGAATACATAGACAAAACAGAGTGTCACTAGTATGCCACTACCTGACTAGCTCGGTAATCAAAGATGGTTAAGTTTCCTAGCATGGACAAAGAGTTGTCATTTGATGAACGTGATCACATCATTAGAGAATGATGTGATTGACTTAACCCATCCGTTAGCTTAGCACGATGATCGTTTAGTTTACTACTATTGCTTTCTCCATAACTTATACATGTTTCTATGACTATGAGATTATGCAACTTCCGAATACCATAGGAACACTTAGTGTGCTATCAAACATCACAACGTAATTGGGTGACTACAAAGATGCTCTACATGTGTCTCTGATGGTGTTTGTTGAGTTGGCATAGATCAAGATTAGGATTTGTCACTCTGTGTATCGAAGAGGTATCTCTGGGCCCTCTACGTAATGCACATCACTATAAGCCTTGCAAGCAATGTAACTAATGAGTTAGTTACGGGATGTAGCATTACAGAACAAGTAAAGAGACTTGCCAGTAACGAGATTGAACTAGGTATTGAGATACCAATGATCGAATCTCGGGAAAGTAACATATGTACCGATGAGAAAGGGAACAACGTATGTTGTTATGCAGTTTGACCGATAAAGATCTTTGTAGAATATGTAGGAACCAATAGGAGCATCCAGGTTCTGCTATTGGTTATTGACTGGAGATGAGTCTCGGTCATGTCTACATTGTTCTCGAACCCGTAGGGTCCGCACGCTTAACGTTCGGTGACGATCGGTATTATGAGTTTATGTGTTTTGATGTACCGAAGGTTGTTCGAAGTCCCGGATGTGATCACGGGCATGACGAGGAGTCTCAAAATGGTCGAGACATAAGGATCGATATATTGGAAGCCTGTGTTTGGACATCAGAATGGTTTCGGGTGAGTTCGGGCATTTACCGGAGTACCGGGAGGTTACCGGAACCCCCCGGGAAGTGTATGGGCCTTATTGTGCCATAGTGGGAGAGAGGAGAAGGAATCCTAGGAGGGGGCGCCCCCCCAATCCCAATCCGAATTGGGTGGGTGGCCCCCCTTTCCTTCCTCCTTCGTCCCCCTTCCTTCCTCTCCTAGTCCAAATAGGGAAGGGGGGAATCCTACTCCCAATGGGAGTAGGACTCCTCCAGGGCGCGCCATAGAGAGCCAGCCCTCCCCCCTCCTCCACTCCTTTATATACAGGGGAGGGTGCACCCGAAAGACACACAAGTTGACATTGTCCTAGCCATGTGCAGTGCCCCCCTCCACCATAATCCACCTCGGTCATATCGTTGTAGTGCTTAGGCGAAGCCCTACGCCAGTAGCTTCATCATCACCGTCATTACATCGTCGTGCTGACGAAGCTCTCCCTCGACACTTAGATGGATCAAGAGTTCATGGAACGTCACCGAGCTGACCGTGTGCAGATCACGGAGGTGTCGTACTTTCGGTACTAGGATCGGTCAGACCATGAAGACGTACGACTACATCAACCGCGTTCTCATAATGCTTCCACTTTCGGTCTACAAGGGTACATAGACAACACTCTCCCCTCTCATTGCTATGCATCACCTAGATGGATCTTGCGTGTGCGTAGGAATTTTTTTGGAATTACTGCGTTCCCCAACACTGACTTGTTGACTGACCTCACCAAAACATTCGCCAACTTAAGAAGATCTGACATCAAGCTCAATCCATCAAAATGCACATTTGGAGTCCCAGGCGGAAAATTACTCAGTTTTCTTGTTTCCGAACGAGGAATCGACGCAAACCCAGAGAAGATTGGAGCAATTCTCCGAATGAAATGTCATGTGCGTGTGCATGATGTTTAGAAGCTTAGTGGTTGTTTGTCTACTCTAAGTCGATTCATCTCGCGCCTCGGTGAAAAGGCATTGCCTCTTTATCGACTGATGAAGGAGTCTAACAAGTTCGAGTGGACTCATGAAGTCGAAGCAGCGTTTGTAGAGCTCAAAGCCCTGCTATCCACCCAGCCGGTGCTTGCTGCCCCAAATCAGCAAAGAGCCTTTACTGGTGTATATTGCAGCCACGGGACAAGTTGTCAGCACAATGCTCACAATCGAGCGAGAGGAAGAAGGCAAAATGTATAAAGTTCAGCGTCCAGTGTACTATATCTCTGAAGTCTTGACCCCGTCCAAGCAATGGTATCCGCACTATCAGAAGCTTGTCTACGGGGTTTTTTTGACCACGAAGAAAGTCGCACATTACTTCGCAGACCACTCGGTTTCAGTTGTCAGTGATGCTCCATTATCAGAAATTCTGAACAATCAGGACGCAACCGGTCGAGTGGCCAAGTGGGCGATTGAACTCCTTCCTTTGGATATCAAGTTTGAGGCAAAGAAATCAATCAAGTCTCAAGCAATAGCATATTTCCTTACCGAGTGGATTGAACAACAGCAACCAATTCAGATTCACTCGGAACATTGGACTATGTTCTTTGATGGGTCCAAAATGTTGAATGGTTCTGGTGCTGGAGTAGTCATGGTATCCCCGAGAGGTGACAAGCTCAGTTATGTCCTCCAGATTCACTTTGATTCTTCAAACAATGAAGCTGAATATGTAGCACTTCTGTATGGGTTGCGTATGGCCATCTCACTCGGCGTCCGTCGCCTGATGGTTTACGGTGACTCAGATTTGGTGGTCAATCAAGTGATGAAGGAGTGGGATATCAGGAGCCCAGCTATGACTGGTTATTGCAATGCAGTAAGGAAACTAGAGAAGAAGTTTGAGGGGTTAGAGCTCCACCACATACCCCGAATCAAGAATCAAGTTGCCGATGATCTGGCGAATATAGGTTCCACTCGGAAACCTATTCCCAGCAATGTGTTCTTGGAGCATCTCCACACCCCGTCAGTTCAGGAAGATCCTTTTACAAGGGAGCCCCCACAACCGATAAGTTCGACCAATCTGACTGAGATTGAGGTCCCAACAGTAGTCTACTTGATCATGTAGGTTTTGGTGATCACTCCCGATTGGACAGTGCCTTATATTGCATATTTGCTTAGGCAATAACTCCCAGAGGATGAGGCTCACCAGATTGTCCGCCGATCCAAAGCCTTCATAGTAATAAGTGGACAGCTTTACAGAGAAAGTGTTACCGGAGTGGCTCAGCGTTGCATCTCTCTAGAAGAAGGTTGACTGATCCTAAATGAGATTCACTCATGGACCTATGGTTACCACGCGTCCTCTCGGACCATCATGGCCAAAGCATGCAAAGCGGGATTTTACTGGCCGCGAGCGAATGAGATGGCCAAATATATAGTTGACAAGTGCGAAGGGTGCCAGTTTTACTCAAACATGTCTCACAAACCTGTGTCTGCCTTGAAGACTATTCCACTCGTCTGGCCTTTTGCGGTTTGGGGGTTGGACATGGTCGGACCCTTCAAGATTGGCAGAAGTGGTATCACTCATTTGCTCGTAGCATTTGACAAGTTTACCAAGTGGATCGAAGCCAAGCCTATCAAGAATCTCGACTCAAGTACCGCCATTAGTTTCATCAGAGAGCTGATATTCAGATATGGAGTCCCTCACAACATTATCACAGGTAACAGCTCCAACTTTGATTCTGATGAGTTCAGGGCGTTTTGCGTGTCCCAAGGCACTCAGATCAATTACGCATCTGTTGCGCACCCGCAGTCGAATGGACAGGCAGAAAGAGCAAATGGTTTGATCCTTCAAGGGCTGAAGCCCCGACTGATGCACGACCTCAAGCATGCTGCTGGAGCTTGGGTCACTGAATTGTCGTCTGTCCTATGGGGACTGAGAACGACTCCCAATCAGTCAACCGATCAAACCCCTTTCTTCATGGTGTATGGTGCTGAAGCCATGCTTCCAAGTGATCTGCTGCACAATGCTCCCCGAGTGGAACTCTTATCTGAAGCTGAAGCTGAACAAGCACGGCAAGACGCGGTTGATCTCCTAGAGGAAGAACGAGAGATGGCCCTGATCCGGTCGACCATCTATCAACAAGACCCGTGTCTATTCTATGCACGAAATGTCGAAGGTCGAGCATTCCAAGAGGGAGACCTTGTGCTCCGAGTGCACCAGAAACGGCCTCAAAAGCTCGCTTCAGCCTGGGAAGGCCCCTTTATCATCACTAAGGTGCTCCACAATGGGGTGTATCACCTATACAACATAGCCAAGAAACAAGCCGAGCCGCGCTCGTGGAATGCGGATCTGCTCCGCCGTTTTTATACCTAAACACTCGGATCGACGAGTTGTAATAAAGAATCCTTTAGTCTGCTTATCAAAGACATGATTTTTGCAGTATCTTGATGATTGTTGTCGCATAAGCATATGTGTTCAAATCCCCAAGTGGGTGCCTTAGCCGTGAATCCATTTCGCCTAAGTTTCAAAACTACTTCGAGTGGAGAGCAATCCTCCCATTCGGGGGCTTAGCCGCGAACCCGATTCGCCTAAGTTTCAAAAACACTCGGAGTGAAGAGCAACCCTCCTACTCGGAGGCTTAGCCGCGATCCCGTACTCCCCTAAGTTACAAAACTACTCTGAGTGGAGAGCAATCCTCACACTCGGGGTCTTAGCCGTGATCTCGTACCCGCCTAAGTTACAAAACTACTCCGAGTGGAGAGCAATCCTCCCACTCGGGGACTTAGCCGCGATCCCGTACTTGCCGAAGTTACAAAAACACTCCAAGTGGAGAGCAACCCTCCCACTCGGAGGCTCAGCCGCGATCCCATACTCGCCCAAGTTACAAAACTACTCCGAGTGGAGAGCAATCCTCCCACTCGGGGGCTTAGCCGCGATCTCGTACTCGCCTAAGTTAAAAAAACACTTCGAGTGGAGAGCAACCCTCCCACTCAGGGGCTTAGCCGCGATCCCATACTCGCCTAAGTTACAAAACTACTCCAAGTGGAGAGAAATCCTCCCACTCGGGGGGCTTAGCCGCGATCCCGTACTCGCCTAAGTTACAAAACTACTCCGAGTGAAGAGCAATCCTCCCACTCGGGGGCTTAGCCGCGATCCCGTACTCGCCTAAGTTACAAAACTACTCTGAGTGGAGAGCAATCCTACCACTCGGGGGCTTAGCCGCGATCCCGCACTCGCCTAAGTCACAAAATATACTTTGGGTGGTGAACTACATTCTCACTTGGAGATTTGGCCACACACCTTGAGCTGCGCCACAAGTACAATGTCTGGTTGCACTCGAAGCTACGCCACAAATACAACGACTACCTGCCCTCGGAGCTGTGTGATGACCCACAAGTATAGGGGATCTATCATAGTCCTTTCGATAATTAAGAGTGTCGAACCCAACGAGGAGCAGAATTAAATGATAAGCGGTTTTCAGCAAGGTATTCTCTGCAAGTACTGAAATAAGTGGTAACAGATAGTTTTGTGATAAGATAGATTGTAACGAGCAACAAGTAACAAAAGTAAATAAAGTGCAGCAAGGTGGCCCAATCCTTTTGTAGCAAAGGACAAGCCGGAACAAACTCTTATAATAGGAAAAGCGCTCCCGAGGACACATGGGAATATCGTCAAGCTAGTTTTCATCACGTTCATATGATTCGCGTTAAATACTTTGATAATTTGATATGTGGGTGGACCGGTGCTTGGGTTCTGTTCTTACTTGAACAAGCATCCCACTTATGATTAACCTCTATTGCAAGCATCCGCAACTATAACAAAAGTATTAAGGTAAACCTAACCATAGCATGAAACATATGGGTCCAAATTAGCCCCTTACGAAGCAACGCATAAACTAGGGTTTAAGCTTCTGTCACTCTAGCAACCCATCATCTACTTATTACTTCCCAATGCCTTCCTCTAGGCCCAAATAATGGTGAAGTGTTATGTAGTCGATGTTCACATAACACCATTAGAGGCTAGACAACATACATCTTATCAAAATATCAAACGAATACCAAATTCACATGACTACTCATAGCAAGACTTCTCCCTTGTCCTCAGGAACGAACGTGATTACTCACAAAGCATATTCATGTTCATAATCAGAGGGGTAATAATATGCATATAGGATCTGAACATATGATCGTCCACCAAATAAACCAACTAGCATCAACTACAAGGAGTAATCAACACTACTAGCAACCTACTAGCACCAATCCCGGACATTGAGACAAGAATTGGATACAAGATATGAACTAGGGTTTAGAGATGAGATGGTGCTGGTGAAGATGTTTATGGAGATTGCCCTCTCCCGATGAGAGGAGCGTTGGTGATGATGTTGGTGATGATTTCACCCTCCGGGAGGGAAGTTTCCCCGGCAGAACAGCTCTACCGGAGCTCTAGATTGTATCCACCAAGGTTCCGCCTCGTGGCGGCGGAGTCTCGTCCCGAAAAGTTCCTCCTATTTTTTTTCTCATCGAAAGACCTCATATAGGAGAAGATGGGCATCGGAGAGCCACCAGGGGGGCCACGAGGTAGGGGGCGCGCCCCCCACCCCCGTGAGCAGGGTGTGGGCCCCCTGGCCTTCATCTTTGGCGTGGATTTTTCTTTATTTCTTTTAAGACGTTCCGTGGAGTTTCAGGACTTTTGGAGTTGCGCAGAATAGGTCTCTAATATTTGCTCCTTTTCCAGACCAGAATTCCAGCTATCGGCATTCTCCCTCCTTATGTAAACCTTGTAAAATAAGAGAGAATAGCCATAAGTGTTGTGACATAAAGTGAAATAACAGTCCATAATGCAATAAATATCGGTATAAAAGCATGATGCAAAATGGACGTATCAACTCCCCCAAGCTTAGACCTCGCTTGTCCTCAAGCGAAAAGTATGTCCTCATGTTTAGAGGTAGAGGCGTCGATAAAAATAAAATACGGACATGAAGGCATCATGATTATTCTCATAACAGCAACATATATAGATTTTGTCATATGATTACTTATGTTCAAGTGATGATCTATTCATAATGCAAGAGTATAAATCATAAACCTTATTGGACTCCAACAAACTATAATCTCAGTCATTGAAGCAATTGCAATTTATCATAACATCGGAAAGAGTCTATGTCAGAGCTAAAAAGCAAGTCCACATACTCAACTATCATTTAGTCCTCCATAATTGCTAGCACTCACGCGATACTTGTGGTTACAGAGTCTTAATCGGACACAGAGAAAGATAGGGGCTTATAGTTTTGCCCCACAACCTTTTACCTCGAGGGTAATGTCAACAATAATGGTTCATGCTCCCCTACATCCAATTATATATATATATATATATATATATATATATATATATATATATATATATATATCATGTTCTTTCCAACATGCTGAGCTTGCCAAAGGATAAAATAAAAAGAAAAGGTGAAGATCACCATGACTCTTGCATAAGGTAGAAGATAATAATAAAGGATAGGCCCTTCGCAGAGGGAAGCAGAGGTTGCCATGCACTTTTATGGTTGGATATATAAAATCTCAATGCGAAAGAACATCACTTTATATTGCCCCTTGTGATATGAACCTTTATCATGCAGTCCGTCGCTTTTATTACTTCCACATCGCAAGATCGTATAAAGCTTATTTCTCCCACACCAATCAATCATACATATTTAGAGCAATTTTTATTGCTTTGCACCGATGACAACTTACTTGAAGGATCTTACTCAATCCATAGGTAGATATGGTGGACTCTCATGGCAAAACTGGTTTAAGGATATTAGGAAGCACAAGTAGTATTTCTACTTGGTGCTGAGAATTTGGCTAGCATGAGGGGGAAAGGCAAGCTCAACAAGTTAGAGGATCCATGACAACATACTTTATCTCAGATATAAGAAATACATAACTCATTACGTTGTCTTCCGTGTCCAACATCAACTCTTTAGCATGTCATATTTTTATGAGTGCTCCCAATCATAAAAGATGTCAATGATAATATATATATATATATATGTGAAAACCTCTCTTTCCTTATTACTTCCTATTAATTGCAACAATGACCAAAGCTATGTTTGCCAACTCCCAACAACTTTTAATCATCATACTCTTTCTATGGGAAGTCATTACTCTCAATAAGATCAATATGAACCTTTTGTTTCTTTTTGTTCTTTTCTCTTTTCTTTTATTCACCCAAGATCATGGCGAAATAATAAATCCCTTGACTCAACACTAATCTTTATTATACATAACTCACGGACTTGATTACATAGAGAGATCATAAAGCAAAACTCAAAACTAGATCATGCCATAAATTTTATTCTACTAGATCAAAATATTACTAATAGGATCGAACTAATAAAAACGGTAAAGATAGGAGTTGTGATTGTGATACGATACCGGGGCACCTCCCCCAAGCTTGGCAGTTGCCAAGGGGAGTGCCCATACCCATGTGATCATATCTCCTTCTTTGTTGTTGGTGTAATATTCTTGGCGATTATTCCTCTCAGGATATGGTTCTCCTCCTCGAGCTTATTGACTTGCTGCTTGAGGTCCATTATTTCCTTATGAAGCTTTCCTATGACAGCTAAAGCTCCTTGCACCCAAGGGTGTTGCATAGCTGCGGGAGAACAAGTGACACTCCTCTTCATATTTTCATAAGTAAGAAATCTAACATTAGAAGGGATAACCGAGTTTGGAATAGCTGAGCTATGTAGTTCCCCCATCGTGAACCCAGCTTGGAGGCGAGAGGTGACTTCTTGATCCTCCATAGCATCTACTCTCATCAAGTCAGCCTCCATCTCCTCCTCCGTTGCTGGCCCAAAGTGGTCGGCATCGCTGTTTGCCCTTGGTTCCGGTGCCGGATTAGATACCCGGATCTCCCCGATTGACTCTTGAGAAGACATCTTGCTCTAATCTGCAGCAACAACAGCTCGAAAACAAAAACAGAGGAAATTTGCGTGATACGGGAGTCAAAAAATTCGGTAGGTTATATAATGAATTTTTACCGACCAAAATACGTAACGTGCAAGAAAACAGAGTCCGGAAGGCACACGAGGTGCTCACGAGGTAGGGGGCGCGCCCAGGGGGGTAGGGCGCGCCCACCACCCTCATGGGGCCCTCGTGTCCTTCCCGGACTGCTACTTATTTTTCTATTTTTCTAAATATTCCAAAACGGAGAAATATTGCCTTAAAAATTGTTTTGGAGTCAGTTTACTTACCAGACCACATACCTATTCCTTTTCGGAGTCTGAAACGTTCCGGAAAGTGTCCCTTATGTATTCTTCCGGTGTTATGGTTTCAATAATATTGGTTTCAACATTTATGGGATTACCTGAGATATAATGTTTAATTCTTTGACCATTTACCACCTTCGGATTTGTGCCCTCGAAGTTGTTGATTTTGATGGCACCAGAACGATAGACCTCTTCGATAACATAGGGGCCTTCCCATTTAGAGAGAAGTTTTCCTGCAAAAAATCTTAAACGAGAGTTGTATAGCAATACATAATCTCCTACATTAAACTCACGCTTTTGTATCCTTTTTTCATGCCATCTTTTAACTTTTTCTTTAAACAACTTGGCATTTCCATAAGCTTGGGTTCTCCATTCATCAAGTGAGCTAATATCAAATAACCTCTTTTCACCGGCAAGTTTAAAATCATAGTTAAGCTCTTTAATAGCCCAATATGCCTTATGTTCTAGTTCGAGAGGTAAGTGGCATGCTTTTCCATAGACCATTTTATACGGAGACATACCCATAGGATTTTTATATGCAGTTCTATAAGCCCATAACGCATCATCAAGTTTCTTAGACCAATTCTTTCTAGACCTATTAACAGTCTTTTGCAAAATTAATTTGAGCTCTCTATTGCTCAACTCTACTTGACCACTAGACTGTGGGTGATAAGGAGATGCAATTCTATGATTAACATCATATTTAGCAAGCATTTTACGGAAAGCACCATGAATAAAGTGTGAACCACCACCAGTCATTAAATATCTAGGGACTCCAAACCTCAGGAAAATAACTTCCTTAAGCATTTTAATAGAAGTGTTATGATCAGCACTACTAGTTGGAATAGCTTCTACCCACTTAGTAACGTAATCAACAGCAACTAGAATATGTGTGTATCCATTAGAGGCAGGAAAAGGTCCCATATAATCAAAGCCCCAAACATCAAACGGTTCAATAACAAGTGAATAATTCATAGGCATTTCTTGACATCTACTAATATTACCAATTCTTTGACATTCATCACAAGACAAGACAAACTTACGGGCATCCTTGAAGAGAGTAGGCCAATAAAAACCAGATTGCAATACCTTATGTGCAGTTCTATCTCTAGCGTGGTGTCCTCCATAAGACTCGGAATGACACTTGCGTAGGATTTGTTCCTGTTCATGCTCAGGTACACAACGTCTAATAACACCATCTACCCCTTCTTTATAAAGATGTGGGTCATCCCAAAAGTAATGTCTCAAATCATAGAAGAACTTTTTCTTTTGTTGGTATGTGAAGCTAGGTGGTATAAACTTAGCAACAATATAATTAGCATAATCAGCATACCATGGAGTACTACGAGATGTACTTATAACATTTAATTGTTCATCAGGAAAGTTATCATTAATAGGTAGTGGGTCATCAAGAATATTTTCTAACCTAGATAAGTTGTCTGCAACGGGGTTCTCAGCTCCCTTTCTATCAACAATATGCAAATCAAATTCTTGTAGCAAGAGAACCCATCTAATAAGTCTAGGTTTAGCATCTTTCTTTTGCATAAGATATTTAATAGCAGCATGATCAGTTTGAATAGTCACTTTAGAATCAACAATATAAGATCTGAACTTATCACAAGCAAATACAACTGCTAAGAGTTCTTTTTCAGTAGTAGCATAATTTCTTTGAGCATTGTCTAGAGTCTTATTAGCATGATGAATAACATTTAATTTCTTATCAACTCTTTGCCCTAGAACAGCACCTACAGCATAATCACTAGCATCACACATAATTTCAAAGGGTAAATTCCAATCAGGTGGCTGAACAACAGGTGCAGTGACTAGTGCTTTCTTAAGTATTCAAATGGTTCTACACAATCATCATCAAAGACAAATGGTATATCTTTTTGCAATAAATTAGTCAGAGGCCGAGAAATTTTTGAGAAGTCCTTAATGAACCTCCTATAAAATCCGGCGTGACCAAGGAAACTTCTTATACCTTTGATGTCCTTGGGACATGGCATCTTTTCAATAGCATCAACCTTGGCTTTATCAACTTCAATACCTCTTTCAGAAACTTTGTGCCCCAAGACAATACCTTCATTAACCATAAAGTGGCACTTTTCCCCATTCAAGACAAGATTAGTTTCTTCACATCTCTGCAAAACTCGATCAAGATTTCTCAAGCAATCATCAAAAGAGGAACCATAGACGGAAAAGTCATCCATGAAAACCTCACAAATCTTTTCACAAAAGTCAGAGAATATAGCCATCATGCATCTTTGTAAGGTAGCAGGTGCATTACATAAACCAAAAGGCATACGTCTATAAGCAAAAGTACCAAAAGGGCATGTAAAAGTAGTCTTTGATTGATCTCTAGCCGACACAGGTATTTGAGAGAAACCAGAATAACCATCTAGAAAGCAATTGTGTGTATGTTTGCATAACCTTTCTAGCATTTGATCAATAAAAGGTAAGGGGTAATG
This sequence comes from Triticum aestivum, assembly GCF_018294505.1. Lineage (NCBI taxonomy): Eukaryota > Viridiplantae > Streptophyta > Magnoliopsida > Poales > Poaceae > Triticum > Triticum aestivum. Next base: position 74,490,546 of record NC_057800.1, read on the forward strand.
ATCTTTCTTAGTAGCTTTATTTAATTTGCGGAAATCATTACCATCCTATAACCTGTGCTAATTCTTTGTGGAATCAATTCATCTTTATCATTAGGAACAACAGTAATACCTCCCTTCTTAGGGACACAATGGACGGGACTTACCCACTCACTATCAGCAACGGGATAGATTATACCTGCCTCCAGAAGCTTTAGTATTTCTTTTCTTACCACTTCTTTCATCTTAGGATTCAGACGTCGTTGAGGATCACGAACTGGTTTGGCATCTGCTTCCAAATTTATTTTATGTTGACATAGAGTGGGACTAATGCCCTTAATATCATCAAGAGTATATCCAATAGCAGCACCGGTGCTTCTTCAGAGTTTTCAATAATCTTTCTTCTTCATGCTCTAAAAGGTTAGCACTAATAATAACAGGATATATCTTCTTTTCATCAAGATAAGCATATTTAAGATTATCAGGCAAAGGATTAAGCTCAAACACGGGATCACCTTTGGGTGGAGGAGGACCCCCTAAAATTTCAACAGGCAAATTGTGATGCAGAATAGGTTCCTTTTTAAAGAATACTTCATCTATTTCCCTTCTTTCTTTCATGAACATATCATTTTCATGGTCTAGCAAATAGTGTTCTAAAGGATCACTAGGAGGTACGGCAATAGAAGCAAGACCAATAATTTCATCCTTACTAGGTAATTCTTCCTCACGATGTTGTTTTCTAAATTTAGAGAAATTAAACTCATGAACCATATCATCCAAGCCAACAGTAACAATATTCTTAGTGCAGTCTATGGTAGCATTGACAGTATTTAAGAAGGGTCTACCAAATATGATTGGACAAAAGCTATCTTGCGGAGAAGTAAGAACAAGAAAATCAGCGGGATATTTAGTTTTCCCACACAAGACTTCAACATCTCTAACAATTCCCATCACTGAAATAGTATCTCTATTGGCAAGTTTAATTGTGACATCAATATCTTCTAACTTAGCAGGTGCAATTTCATGCTTGATTTCTTTATACAAGTCATAAGGTATAACACTAGCACTAGCACCCATATCACATAAGCCATGATAACAATGATCTCCTATTTTAACAGAAATAATAGGCACGCCTACCACAGGTCTATGTTTATCTTTATCACAAGGTTTAGCTATTCTAGCAGTTTCACCTTCGAACTGAATAACATGCCCATCAATATTATCAGACAAGAGATCTTTAACAATAGCAATATTAGGTTCTACTTTAACTTGCTCAGGAGGTGTATAAGTTCTAATATTGCTTTTACGAACAACAGTTGAAGCTTTAGCATGATCCTTTATTCTAACAGGGAAAGGTGGTTTCTCCATATAAGAAGTAGGAACAATAGGATCATTATAAGTGACAGTCTTTTCTTCAACTTTAATAGGTGCAGCTACTTTTACTTCTATGGGAGGATGATATTTAAACCACTTCTCCTTAGGGAGATCAACATAAGTAGCAAAAGATTCACAGAAAGAAGCTACTATCTGAGAGTCAAGTCCATATTTAGTGCTAAACTTACGGAAAATATCGGTGTCCATAAAATATTAAACACAATCAAACTTAGGTGTCATACCTGACTCCTTACCTTCGTCGAGGTCCCAATCTTCAGAGTTGCATTTAATTCTATCCAATAAATTCCATCTGAATTCAATAGTCTTCATCATAAAAGAGCCAGCACAAGAAGTATCGAGCATGATGCGATTGTTTTCAGAAAGCCGAGCATAAAAACTTTGCATAATTATTTCTCTTGAGAGCTCATGATTGGGGCATGAATATAACACTGATTTAAGCCTCCCCCATGCTTGAGCGATGCTTTCTCCTTCGCGAGGCCAGAAATTATATATATAATTGTGATCACGATGAACAAGTTGCATAGGGTAATACTTTTGATGAAATTCCAGCTTCAATCTTTTATAGTCCCATGATCTCATATCATCACATAGCCTATACCATATCAATGCATCTCCCTTCAAAGATAAAGGGAGGACCTTCTTCTTAGCAACATCATCGGGTAGACCTGCAAGCTTAAATAATCCACAAACTTCATCCACATATATTAAGTGATCATCAGGAAGCTTCGTTCCATCTCCTGTAAAAGGATTAGCTAGCAGTTTTTCTATCATACCCGAAGGATACTCATAAGGAATTTCATTTTCAATAGGTTCAGTAGGTTGAGGAGCAACTCGTTGCTCTACTGATCGGGGTGAAGATACCCCAAACAAGCCCCTTAGAGAATTACTTTCCATAGTAACAAGTGACAGTAAATTTCAGCAAACTATATAAATTTTTCCTTACCAAATTCCACCTACCAAAGGCGCTACACTCCCCGGCAACGGTGCTAGAAAAGATTCTTGATGTCCCACAAGTATAGGGGATCTATCGTAGTCCTTTTGATAATTAAGAGTGTCGAACCCAACGAGGAGCAGAAGGAAATGATAAGCGGTTTTCAGCAAGGTATTCTCTGCAAGTACTGAAATAAGTGGTAACAGATAGTTTTGTGATAAGATAGATTGTAACGAGCAACAAGTAACAAAAGTAAATAAAGTGCAGCAAGATGGCCAAATCCTTTTGTAGTAAAGGACAAGCCGGAACAAACTCTTATAATAGGAAAAGCGCTCCCGAGGACACATGGGAATATCGTCAAGCTAGTTTTCATCACGTTCATATGATTCGCGTTCGATACTTTGATAATTTGATATGTGGGTGGACCGGTGCTTGGGTGCTATTCTTACTTGAACAAGCATCCCACTTATGATTAACCTCTATTGCAAGCATCCACAACTACAACAAAAGTATTAAGGTAAACCTAACCATAGCATGAAACATATGGATCCAAATCAGCCCCTTACGAAGCAACGCATAAACTAGGGTTTAAGCTTCTGTCACTCTAGCAACCCATCATCTACTTATTACTTCCCAATGTCTTCCTCTAGGACCAAATAATGGTGAAGTGTTATGTAGTCGACATTCACATAACACCACTAGAGGCTAGACAACATACATCTTATCAAAATATCAAACGAATACCAAATTCACATGACTACTCATAGCAAGACTTCTCCCTTGTCCTCAGGAACGAACGTAATTACTCACAAAGCATATTCATGTTCATAATCAGAGGGGTAATAATATGCATATAGGATCTGAACATATGATCTTCCACCAAATAAACCAACTAGCATCAACTACAAGGAGTAATCAACACTACTAGCAACCTACTAGCACCAATCCCGGACTTCAAGACAAGAATTGGATACAAGAGATGAACTAGGATTTGGAGATGAGATGGTGCTGGTGAAGATGTTGATGGAGATTGCCCTCTCCTGATAAGAGGAGCGTTGGTGATGACGATGGTGATGATTTCCCCCTCCGGGAGGGAAGTTTCCCCGGCAGAACAGCTCTGCCGGAGCTCTAGATTGGATCCGCCAAGGTTCCGCCTCGTGGCGGCGAAGTCTCGTCCCGAAAAGTTCCTCCTATTTTTTTCTCATCGAAAGACCTCATATAGGAGAAGATGGGCATCGAGAGCCACCAGGGGGCCCACGAGGTAGGGGGGCGCGCCCCCCACCCTCGTGAGCAGGGTGTGGGCCCCCTGGCCTTCATCTTTGGTGTGGATTTTTCTTTATTTCTTTTAAGACGTTCCATGGAGTTTCAGGACTTTTGGAGTTGCGCAGAATAGCTCTCTAATATTTGCTCCTTTTCCAGACCAGAATTCCAGCTACCGGCATTCTCCCTCCTTATGTAAACCTTGTAAAATAAGAGAGAATAGCCATAAGTATTATGACATAAAGTGAAATAACAGTCCATAATGCAATAAATATCGGTATAAAAGCATGATGCAAAATGGACGTATCACTGCGCCACAAGTACAACATCTGGTTGCACTTAGAGCTACGCCACAAATACAACGACTGGATGCCCTCGAAGCTGTAACACAAGTAAAATGTCTGGTTGCACTCAGAGCTACGCCACAAGTACAACGTCCGGTTGCACTCCGAGTTGCGCCACAAATACAACGTCCACCCCGAGTGAAGAATCACCTTTCCACTCGGAGTTTCAGTTATAATTCCCAATTCGCTCGAGTCAAGAAATTTGAAGGCGATAAAGACAAAGCAACTGCATTCAAAAGAAAAACCAAGTTCGGATAAATCCATGAAGGATCAAAACCACCGGCAGAAGTACTCGGGCATCAAGCCCGAAAGAGTTTTAGTGATTACAGGATCACTCGGCATCCCGAGGCAAATTAAATCAAGTTATCAAGTTTTTCACTCGGCAGGAGAAGGGCTAGCTGGCTCGACGAACTCATCCAGGTCGATTCCATCTGCGATGCGAGTGGCAGCGTCGATGAAGGTCTCCATAAAAGACTGGAATTGAAGCATCTTGGTGTTGGCGACCTTGAGAGCTCCCAGCTTCTATTCTCTAACTTCCTTGCAATGAACACGGACCAGAGACAGAGCCACGTCAGCACCGCAGCAAGCATATGACTTCTTCCATGCCTGCACTCGGCCAAAGATTTCGTTGAGTTGAGTCATCAGAGACTCGAGGTCATTATGGAACGTCACGCCTGGCCAGAGCTCCATGTCGATCCACGACACCGCCACTTTCAGTTGAGCAAGGTAGTCCATAATACTGGCGAGGCGAGATTCCAGTCGCAGCACGTTCATTGCGGCTTCATCCTTGACGGGGGGGTTGATGGGGTCCAGATTCGTCTCAATCCACCCAGACTCTTCCTCGAAATTTTGACAGAATTCTACACGCACAGAAAAATAATGAGTCAATCATCGTATGATGAGTCATCAGTTGCAAAACAGCTAGACAAGGGAAAGTACCTTCGAGCATGAGGAACATCTTCTTGGCAAGGCCTCCCAGATAAGTCTCCAGTTCGTCCCTCCTTCGAGTGAGATCTTCGACTTTGTCGGTCAAGGCCACCTTGTCCTTCTTCAGTTGCACAAATTCTTTGTTTGCTTCATCAACGACAGTCTTCAGCTTGGCGTTTTCTTCTTCTAACTTGCCGGCTGAAGCCAGCTTCCTGTCAGCAAGTTCAGTTTTCTCTTGCGCCATTTTCTGTGCTGCTGCGAGGTCAAGGTCCTTCTGCTCCAGAGCCTGCTTCATTTTGTCTAAAGAAATAACATTCTTCAGACGATCTTGGAGTTGACGATTTTCACTACTCACATCTATTCGAGTGGAGTCACTCGGTTTAAAGATCGAAAAGAAAAGGTGCCAAGACTAACAGTCGACAGAATTGTTACCTCCCATGATGGCTGGTTCGTCTTGGGCCTTCTTCAAATTTTCCTTGGCCAGCTCCCGCTCAAGGTTGAGTTGAATTTGTTTCCTCTCCAATTCAGCAAACTGGGCCCCAAACTTACAAGATTTCTGCAGTCAACGAACAAGGCACATCAGTCGACAGAACTAAAGACCGATGGCTTCTGAGTGATAAGATGCAAGTTCAGGTTATTGCGACAAAAAGAGTTCTAAGACTACTGCCAAATCAAACATTCAACAGTAGTCTCGGGGACTACACCCAGTGGGTGCACTTGGCGTGCCCCCACTAGTTCGACTTCCCCACTCGACATGGCCCGTCCAACCTGAGTGGAAGGAGTAAAACGACAACAACATTTGTGCTCAGACCACCGCCGACAGCCAGCAGTCGACCGCAGTCTCGGGGACTACACCCAGTGGGTGCACTTAGCGTGCCCCCACTGGCTCGGAGTTCACTCGACGCAATCCGTCCAAAGTCGAGTGAATATTCTACATGCAAACAAGTTCTAAGGCTCCCATGGAGAAATAACTATTTGGAAAGACCCCCGCCGAATCAAACATTCAACGGCGGTCTCGAGGACTACACCCAGTGGGTGCACTCGGCATGCCCCCACTAGTTCAAGAGTTCACTCGACACAAGGTGGTTGATTCAACTGGAAAATCTACAAAGCGAAAGAAGACACCCAGTGGGTGTATAGATGCAAGGTGTAAATTCATTACAGATGCACATAAGGTTTGAAAACGCTCATCCATGGACATCTTACGAATAGTAAAGCAGTAGCTTTCAAGTACCATATCCTAACAGAGCAAAGATCAAGCTAAAGACCAGTCGGAAATCAACTCACATGGACGTTGGCTTGAAGGGCAGAGCTGGCATCGTAGGTAGCCTTGCTGGCCTCATGCACCACCTTCATTTGCTCCATCATTTGGCCTTCTTGGCGTATGGCTTCCTTAGCAGCGCTTACTTGGTCCTCTGGGACATGATGGGTAACAAAGAGCAGAGTTGGTGGAATAGATGAGGCAGCTAGGGGATCTGAAGCATGGAGTTGCACAGACGGAGCAAGGACTTGAGCAGTCGATGCAGAAGGACGATCAGTCGACACAGGATCGGCAAAAGAAATAGAAGCCCGAATTGGATCTCCGGATTGCTGGACGACTGGTTGTAGCGCTGAAGTCGACTGAGACACCTTGATTGCAGACACCCTCCTGCTCGAAGTCCTGTCCTTTCTTCCTGTGTTCTTCTATGGCATGTCTTCATGGTCATCGTCGTCTGGAAGTTCAATAACATTTGGTGGCGCTACAAAACACTCGACCGTAAGAGTTCGGTCGACCGACAGAACAATTGACAAAGTGAGGAAAAGGCTGTGGAGTTGTACCTGCTCGAGAAGTGGCTGCATCTGCAGTCTCCACGTCATCTTGCTCCTTGTCAATATTCATGGACGTCCCAGAAGTAGCCGCACTGAAAGTTCCAAAAATTCACTCGGTCAAGCAAGTAGATGAGTCGACAATAGCAGAAAAGACAAAGAGGAGAAGTAAACACTTACGCATAAGCAACAGGAACATCCACCTTGATCTTGGGCAGGGTCTTCCGAGTCTTCGGCGGGACAACCTTAGGCTGCTTAGGGGCCTTCTCCAACGGTTCTGGAGACGAAGTCCGAGCGCGCTTTTGCACTTGCATGCTTGGAGGAGCTGCCTTGCCGCGTCCACCTGCAGGATCTTGGGACTGTTTGGATCAACGTTCTGAGCGGGGCGGCGATTTGACCTCTTCGCTGCCGTCCGAGTTGTCACTATCATCGTCACTGCCATCTCCGGATTGCCAGTCACCACTTTCGTCTGTGCTCTCCTCTCCCTCCTGGAGCTGTTCCCCGTTTGGCATCGAATCATCTTGTTATAAATCTGCAAAACACAAGTCAACAAAAGCCAATTAGATTCAAGAGTAACTACAGATCAAAAGAAGAAAGCACTCAGAATTTTGGGCTCGCGGTTGGTGTCGAATGACTGGACTCTCCTGGACCCCCTTGGGTTGTCCTTGTTCCCGGTGATGCTTTGCAGCCACTGAGCCACCGTCTCCTCGGCGACCTCCTCTGGGGCTGAATACATCCACATCATGTGGTCTTGAGCTTGAAGGGGCTGAATGCGTCGACTGAGGAACACCTCCAACAGATCCATTCCGGTCACACCCTCCCGGACTAAGTTAACAACCTGGTCGACTAAAAGAAACACCTCGCCCTTCTCCTCTGGGGTCACAGTCAATGAAGAGGGTTGGCGAAGTCGCTCCATAGTGAAAGGGGGGAGACCGGTCGACTGACCAGGAGTCGGGACGTCCTTGCAGTAGAACCAGGTCGACTGCCATCCCCGAACTGACTCGGGAAGGGTCGTAGAAGGAAACGTGCTCCTACCCCTAGTTTGAATTCCTAAACCCCCACACATCTGGATCACATAGGTCTTTTCGTCACTAGGATTTGCCTTCTTTACCTACTGGGAGCGACAAGTAAATATGTGTTTGAACAAGCCCCGGTGTGGTTGATAACCCAGGAAGTTTTCGCACATCAAGATAAACGTAGCAAGATACGTGATGGTGTTTGGAGGGAAATGGTGGATCTGGGCACCAGAAAAGTTCAAGAAACCCTTAAAGAATGGGTGCGGAGGAAGAGAGAAACCTTGGTCGACATGGGTGGTGAGGAGGACACGCTCACCCTCGCATGATTGGGGCTCAGATTCCCCCTCCGGCAATCTCCAAGACTTGTCAGCAATCAGGCCGTCCTCAATGATCTTATCGAGGTCATCCCACTCGATGGTGGAGCGGATCCAGTCTCACTAGATCCAGCACAGCGGTAGACCGAATCGCGATGACGTCCCTTGGGCCGTCTTCTTGCCCTTCGCCGTCGCCGTCGCCTTCTTCCCGCACTCCAAGGCTACTGTCTTATCCTTCCCCATTACGGCGGAGAGTGCACGAGCAAAGCGGCGGCGGCGAGAGTGGAGGAGGATGCGGTGGAGAAGCAGAGGAAGAAGAGAGAGATTGAGGCACACTATGCAAACGCATCGGCCTCGAAGCCTTTTATGGGCCTACTTCCAAGTGGTTGACCCATGGGCCCGAGAAATCCTATCAAATCCCGCAATAGTCGCTCACCCGATACGTGGCGAAAAAGGTGGCATGAAAATCTAGGCGCCCCTATCTACCCACTCCGATTACTGCGGCACGCTCCGTCTCGTGCGCTTCTCAAAAATTTTGAATCCCGTGAGATCTGGAAACCGCAGAGCAACCAATCGCGCCGAAGATCTAGCACCATAACAACACTCGAAGATTGTCAATATAGTTCACTCAACGACCTCTGAATCGATCAAGGCGACTGAAATAAGGTTGAAGCCTCAGCATGATTTCCAGACTCCAGTGAAATGCCCCTGAAGCACAGAATCGAGTCGGAACCAACTTCAACCCTTCTTCACTCGGACCTCAATCCATTCGCGGGCTAATGACGATGACACGTACCTAGGGTAGGGTCATAGGCCTGACCTAGACACCTTACCCAAGGATACTGCCCTAAAGTCAAGTACATTCAAGAGACAACAGAAGATACCGACTGAAATCTCATTGGAGTGCAATCCACTCGACCAGATATACCACTCGGATATCCCAATTCCACTCGACCAAGATACAGTCATTCAACCACACAAAGAATCACTCGGAAGAACAGAAGATCTAAAGCCACCCCAGGATGGCAACGGTCAGGCGTTCACTCCGTAGTCTTAAAGATCATTTATAGTCCTTTATAGCTAGCGTTACCAGTAACGCCTTGTCTTAATGTACATTGAACCCTGTGTAACTGAGGGCTGGAGAGGCCACCTTTTGTACAAGCATTGCCGATGATGCATGTAACCCTTGGTACAAAGCCAGGCGCAGACCCTGAGCATAGATAAATGAAGCGCTGGCGCCCTAAGTTATAGCATGCATGCTAGGTCGAGTCTCGTCCTTGGTTAGGGTTGATAGTGCTTAGCGGCGACTAACCCCTAGCTTAGAGGTCGAGTGTGCGTCTCTTTGCCGTTCTTCTGTCTTCCTTGGTTCGCAGGACTCACAGATATCCTTGCCGGATCACTTGAGGATGAAAAGGAGAAGAGGGGCAGACCAGCATCTAGACCCCGGCAAGCCAGTACTACCGGGGGCTGCAAGAGCAAAGATTTACCCACGGCAAACAAGAGTTGCCGGGGGCTACAGCTTCAGATAAGTTCTTCACCCCTTATCATGCATTCCCTTATGGACTGAGGTATGTGAAACCTCGTTTCTCCCTAAAGCTACCGTGCTCCCCTAACTCTAGGCCCTAGGGCTCGTCCCTGGGGCCAGGTTTGGTCGTAGTCGCGGCAGCGAAAGGATGAAACGAGGAGCCTGAACCCGCCTCATCCCTGCCTCCGCCAAAAGCATGAGAAAGGCCGAGCGACGTGGGAAGACGGCAAGGCCTGCTGCCGGGCAAGGAAATGTTTATCTTAGAGATATCAAGGATTTACTCCTTGACGTGGGTTCTACCCGCAAACAAATGACCTGGCAAGCATTCCTTTTTCATTAAAAACATTCCACTCAGGTACAGTCCATAGGGAATGAAAAACATGAATGATGGGATTACAAGTTTTAAATTCAGCTAAGGCCCGAAGGCTTACAAACTAAAAAGAGATAAGGTGCCCGTAATCCCTTTCTTGTCCCTCTCCCCAAGAGGCAGGTCAAGGAGGCGAAAAGAGCAAAAGGGGCGCCTAGACGAGCTACGGGTGGCAGAAGACACCAAGAGAACATCTCGGTGGCCGTCCGAAGGCTGGATGGTGATGGCGGCGCCAGAAGTAGAGCTCGAAGACGAGGCGGCAGGACGTCAGCACGCGTCGAAGGCGTCGGTGCCCATGTACTCCGAGTTGACGGCCTTGCCGCCCGCCCTCTTCCTCTTCAGCAGCCTCTCAACACCAGTCGCCCAAGGAGACGACCCCGAGAAGTTCAGGGAGCCGGCGACACGGATGATGGGGTCTCCGGTGCCGCATGGAGCGGCGCCTGACACCTAGTCGGACCCGTCATCCTGCCGCCTGCTACCCTCGTCGTCGCTGCCGCTGTCCTCCTCGTCACTCCTACTCGAGGAGGAGTCTTCTCTATCATAAGAGCTCTCCACGCAGCACCTTGCACGGGTCGCGAAGAGCCCGAAGACCTTGACGGAGAGGAGGCCGCCCTCCATCAGCTTGAATGGAGAGTGAGCCCCTCCGTCAAGGGGTGGATATGAGTGAACATCTTCCATCCCTGATGAAGATACATCACGTGGGGGGCTGGGAAGTCGACGTGAACCCGCGTGCTGCTGATGCCATAGCCCCTCATGTGCAGTCGCAATGACTCCGGCGGATCCAGCTCCATCTCCCGCGCGAATGGAGTCGGGAGACGAAGGCGATGGCGAGGCGGCCGGCGCAGCCTAACGAAGAACTTGCAAGGGTCATCCCCAACGTGGCCCTCCATGGGAGGAGGAACTACTGGCGGAGGCGAGGACGGCGCGCCGCCCTGTCCTCCTCTTCCCCGAGCGCCTCGGCCTCGCCCACGGCCTCGCCCCCTCCCCCTTCCCCTCGCGGATGGCTCTGCCACTGCAGGTGCAGGAGAAGGAAGGACGCGCTGTCGAGCGGCGACCCTCGCCGGCACCATTGAAGGACTAGGATTCCCTCTCTCCATGGTGGATGGAAGGGGGAGCAGAAGCTGAAGAAAGGAGGAGATGAAAGAATGCGGGACGCCATCCCCCCCTACCGCTCCTTATAAAGGAATGGGGTGGGGGCTCGGCCGCCCCGCTCAGCCAATCAAGACGCGGAAGGTGGAGGGAACTGGGACCGACCCACTGCCCCAGCCCGCGGCGGCCCGGTTTCCCGCCTCCACCGCTCGCCACCCCAAGCGCCTGAGAGCCGCGTGGCAGGCGTGCGGGACCGAGGCGATGGATGAGACGACCTCTCCCCACCCCGTGATCGTGGGGAGTGGACGCCTTGAAGACCATGCCTCGGCCCCGTTCAGTAAATGGGTCGCGCCCCCACGCCTCCTTCCGCTTATGGGGAAGGCGCGAACCGCCCCCTTTACTACAATGTGACGCATGCGTGCAGAGCTCAGCCCCACACATGCCACCCACGTCACAGACGCCTCCCCACGTCGCGCCACGCGCGGGAAGCATAGGAGGCGTAGGGAGCGAAGGAACTTACCGCGGTAAAAACCGCCCCGCCTGCCCGTGCACCGTTTTTGGGCCTAGCCCAACGACGCGATTGCACTTACGTGTGGCCCAGGCCCGAGGGCTCCTGTCGGTGTACAAAAAGAGGGGTACACTTTTTGTACCCCTATAACTGTGCACGGGCAGTCTGAGCCACGGGCACCACCACACTGAGCAAGGCAAGGGAGGTGAGCTGAGGTAAGGCCGAAGCTCGAGAGAAGCAGAACGACGCCAAGACCAAGACCACAAGGAGCAAAGGGGACGAAGCGGACCCCCCCCCCCCCCGGCAAGATCCTTGCCGGGAGGCGGTTTTAGCAAACCCGACAAGACCTTTGCCGTGGCAGCTCGCCCCACACCTATGGAGCGGGTCACCCTTGAGTCCACTACCCCCATGGGGCAAGGATTCGGGAGGCATCCCCGTGGTGGCATGCAGATCTTTGTGAAGACATTCAAGATCAGATACACACTTTAGAAGGTGATGATCCTTGGTGGGATCCCAGCCAAGGAGGACCACAAGGCCCCCGGCAAGAGCCTTGTCGGGGATGACAACAAGCGCCACGGCAAGGCCCTTGCCATGAACACCCATAGGGCCACCATCAGGCCCACGCCAATCAGACCTCCACCACCGTTCGCATGCAGCTGTCCACCCAACCAGTTGGGCAGGCACCTGCATGGCGGCATGCGGATCTTTGTGAAGACCCACCACTGTGCCACCTTAGCTTCCTGCCTACCTACATGGCACCGCGGGCACCGCTAGCCAGGGCGCGTGTCGACGCGAGAGGGAGCAGCGACGGACGAGACAGGGCTCTCCCCCGTCCCCGATAAAGCAAAGACACCTAAGCAAGACGCATTAAATGCGCTTTGTCATGTAATGCAAGGGATAACCTCGCATCACTGTACCCTTTCCACCTCCTGTGTGCCACTGTGGCAACCCCTTTCCCTATAAAAGGAGGCCCCAGGCGACCAGGAAGAGGATTCGGCTTTTTGGAGCTCCTCACGCCCCATAGCTAGCTCAAGAGACAGATATACAATCCACCAAAGCAGGAGTAGGGTTTTACGCATCCTTGCGGCCCGAACCTGGGTAAAGGAACCGTGTGCTATCTGTTTGATCCGCTCTTCCAACGACCCCACGCCCCGCAACCGTAGTAGGGATTCTTGTGATCCCAAAGGTGTCGTTCCCACCGACAATCATCCAGATTTCGTTCCCTTGGCCTCGCTAAGGTGAAATCTGAGAAGATGTTATCTTCCTTTGCATCTGCATCATCCATCACTATTCATCATGGTAGTATGTTGTGTTGCCGGGATCCTTGACATGGATGTTGGTACAACCTTGATGAATATGGAAGTGCTCAAGTTCTTGAGAGCACATGCAAGCAAAAATATTCCTTGCATTGTCTTCAACAAGGTAGTCCACCTCATGCATTCTAGTCTGGGTATGCCATCCCTTCTTACTCCGCCAAACAATTGTTGTGGGTTGCCTTAGGCTGGTTTAAAGAGTGTCAATGATCTCTGAATCAAAGTAATTATTTTTGCCACTGAAGGGAATATTTCTGCGAGTCACCTTCCTTAAGGTGTCTCGTTGTGGTATCATGGCAACCCAACTCCTCACTACGTTGACACCGTTCACCACCCCGCCCTAGGTGTGGGGCGCTACTTATTCAAACCTTGTCATATGCTCATTTCCATCATTCTTGATGTGTGTATCGTGTCTCATCTCGACAGATGTCGCTATGTCTCGTTCTGTGAGTTGATCATCGGTTACTCGATCTTTGAGAAGATCGATTCTTTGAGAGTTTCCTTTCTTCCCGTTATCGTGTTGGATGGAGTTCTCAGAGCAAGACATCAAGACAAAGATGGTGATCGTGTCAACGTTCTTATGAAGTGCAACCTGGATCGTGAAGACTATGTTAGTTTGTGCCCCCTCTGTCTTCTTACCTCACGTCTTGAATCTCGGGACGAGATTCTTGTTTAGTGGGGGTGAGTTGTCACAGCCCTAGAATTGTTTGCAATTAGTGGCACAAGCATCCATGCATTTTGTCTAAATTACTTCTTTAATTTGGAATGGGGGATAATAAACCCTAGTAGCAAATGAAATTCAACCAAGTTCAAACTTAAATCTTTTCAATGATCCCAAAATGCCCTTTAGAAATGTTCATCATTTTTGAATTGGTCCAGCACCTCTGACAAAAATGATGCACATATTTCCAGGTCATTCTGGATTTTTGAATTAATCTATATTGTATTTGCATTTGGGCATTTAAAATGCTATAAAATATTTTAAATGCTCAAATGATCATAAACTAAAATGCTTACTGTTGGATATATTCCAAACAGTAGCCATGATTAGTTTCATGATTTTTGGAAATGCCCTGGCATTTTTAATAAAGCCCTGAAGTTATAGAAATAATAATAGAAAACAGGAAATAATAAAAGGAAAGGAACTTACCTGGGCTTACCTCATCTATGCAGCCACCTGGCGGCCCTAGTGGCCGGCCCAGCCCACCTGGCCCCCTCCCATGTCGTCTTCCTCCTTTGCCAGGAGGATGGGTGTGTGGCCGCCATGCGCGCACACGCGCCCCGGCCACCTCCTGTTTGCCGCTTCCCCTCGTCGCCCTGGGCCTCCCTCGTGACGCCACGCACCCCTCTGGCCCTCTCTCACTCTCCCCCATGCTTTTCCCCCTCCTCTGTCTCGCTCTCCTCCCCATAGCCGAGTGTTGCCGTCGCCACCGATGCCGTTTACCACAGCCACCGCCTCCCCCTCGTCCCTTCGACATGGCCAAGAGCTTCGTCTCGACGCCCTCCTCGTCTACACCAAGTCACGTGACGCGGGACGCACTGCATCACCACCTTCTTCATCGTATTCAACCTCCGGCCCCCGAGATCGCCGGCGACCCCGCGCTCGCCTCGCAGCCTCCCGAGCCCACTGACCACCGCTGTAGACTCGTCGTGAGCTCCTCTTAGTTTCCCCTATGTCCTTTCGCTCGATTTCATGCCGTAGCCATCGTCCCCGCCAACCCGAGCACCGCTGCCCGCCATGGACGTCGGGAATGGCCTTGCCGTGTCCTTGCGCTCGAACCCATGCACCTCGAGTCCTTCTGGAGCGCCCGAGATCCCGCCGTGCTCCTCAACTCACTTACTAACGGGCAGCAGCCCTCGCGCCGAGCAGCCGTAGCTCCGACGGCCGCACTTGCCATCGCCGCTGTCGCTGTACTGCACCCGAGTTGCTACCGCTGGCCGCAATGGATGCGCGCGAGCCTGGGCGTCTTGTAGAGCCCCTCCGCCGCTCCTTTGGTCACCGGGAGAGCGAACCCGAAGCCCTCCGCCGTCTCTGTCGTCGCCGGCGATGAGCCGTGGACCGGGTCCGGCGAGTTTGACCCCGTTTGACCCTGGCTGACTCCGTGTGGGCCCAAGTTGACTCCCCCCTGAATCCATGACAGGTGGGGCCCGTCTGCTAATTAAATTAGTTTTAGTGCTAACTAAAAACTAGTTAGGCTAATTACACTGACACGCGGGACCCACAAGTTAGGTTTGACCTGGACCAGCACCGTTGACCGCTGACGTCACCCTAACGCAATGCTGACGCATTGATTCAATTACTGGAATTATTCTTATACAGGAAATTCTAGAAAATAGCTAAAACTTCTCAAATTCATAGAAATTAATCTGTAACTCAGAATGAAATATGTTATATATGAAAAATGATCAGAAAAATCTAATATATCCATCTGTACCATTTTCATGCATGTTTGAACAACTTAAAGTTGTTGTATAATAAAATTTGAATAAATGGCATTTGAAATGCCTTACATGGAGTTTGAATTTGAACCTTGGGTTCAAACCAACTTCATTTAAATCGTTGCTAGCTGCATTAGCTCAACTCACACTCATTTTGCCATGTCATGATCATGCATCATATTGTGCATTGCATTGATTGTGTTCCTTCCCTATTGCCGGTGGTTGTTCCCTCTTGATAGACGTATGTCCTGACGATGAGTTCGATGACACCGATGAAGATCTATACTATCTTCAGAAGTGCCAGGCAAGCAAACCCCCCTTGTTCATTCCGATACAATCCCACTCTCTCGCTCCTGTTCTCTTTTACTGCATTAGGACAACAACAATTCAACTGTTACATGTTGCGGTAGTTGAACCCCTTTTCTCTGCATGACCTGTCATTGCCACAGTAAATAGATGAGACCCACTAGCATGAGTAGGAGTTGTTTGAGCCCTGATGTGCCTACTCATTTATGCTTGTTTGTCATGCCTGCTACTGCTTAGAGTTGAGTCAGGCCTGATTCATCGGGGATGAATCGGAGGTGTGTAAACATGTCCTACTGTTGAGAGCTAAGTGTGTGAACACGATTTGGTAAAGGTAGCAGTGAGAGGCCATGTAGGAGTACATGGTGGGTTGTCTCATTGAAGCCATCCTCAGGAACTGAGTTCTGTGTTTGTGATCCATGAAACAGTTACTACCACACATTGGGATCCTTAATTGACTCTCTCGGCTTCTTAATCACCCTTGTCCTCTGTCCAGGAGTTGCAAGTAGTTTCTGGTGTTTGTAGTATGCTGGAGGCCGTGGGCAGCACTGACCGGGGGGGTGGGCTGTGATGCGGTAGGCACGTGGCACGGTGTACCGGGCGCCCGTTTGGTGTCTCGGGAACCCTGCTCACATCGTTCGGGGCCGTATGTGGAAACCTCGGCCGGACTCCCTGCGGATGGAACCTGAATAGGCGATAAACCTGGACTAGAGACTTGAGTGTTTAGGTAGGCCGTGGCCGACACCCTCGCTGGGCTTCCGCTTGAAGGTTGCCGAGCACATGTCGTGTAAATGGCGATAAGTGGTGAGAGCTTGTGTGAAGAAGTACACCCCTGCAGGGTTAACATCATCTATTCGAATAGCCGTGTCCGCGGTAATGGACTTCTGGGTTGCCTATAATAGTTCATAGACAAGTGAAAGTGGATACCCTAAAACTCGCAAGATGAGTGTGAGTGCTATGGATGGCCTTCTCGTAGGGGGACGGGAGCGGATCCATAGTGGTGTATTGATATGGTGAATATGTGGACTCGTGTGCGCCACCTCAAAAGAGTTACTTGTAGTCGTAGTTCAGGATAGCCACCGAGTCAAAGCTGGCTTGCTGCAGTTAAACTCCACTACCCCCTTTGTTGATACCGATGCATATGTAGCTAGTTCTGATGTAAGTCTTGCTGGGTACATTTGTACTCACGTTTGCCTATTTTATGTTTTTGCAGAGGGACGTTAGTCTCACTAGTAGTTCCGTGTGGACTTCGATGTTTAGCTTGATACCTCAGCTACGATCTTGTGCCCTCGGCAGGATCTGGTAGATAGTCAGGCTTCTCAGCCTTTTTCATTTGTAGATGTCTGTACTTAGACATGTTAAGCTTTTGCATGTGCTTTGACTTGTATGCTCTGAATGTTGGGTCATGAGACCCATGTTTGTAATATCTCGCTCCTCGGAGCCTAATGAATAAATACTTTGGGTCCTAGAGTTTTGTTGTGATGCCATGTTGTATTTACACATATCAAGCATATTGTGTGTATGATTGAAATGCTTGGTATGTGTGGGATCCCACAATCTAGTTGTTTATCCTTGGCAGCCTCTCTTATGGGGAAATGTAGTCTTGTGCTTCCATGAGCCATAGTAGTCCGCTACAGCCCGGTTCACCGGAGTCCTGCTAGCCCAGCACTATTGCTCTGGAACACTTGACTGGCCGACATGTGATTCACTTCGTTCTTGTGTCTGTCCCTTCGGGGAAATGTCACGCGGTGACATCCGAAGTTGTGCCTAGCCTGCTACAGCCCGGGTTATCGGAGTCCTGTTAGCCCAGTGCCACGGGCCGGATTCACACGCTGCTGACCGACATGCTCGGAGTTGATTCACGTATGCCTGTCCCCATGGGTTAGTGCCGCTTTGGGTTCACGACTAGCCATGTCGGCCCGGGTTCTCTGTCATATGGATGCTAGCGACACTATCATATACGTGAGCCAAAAGGCACAAACAGTCCCGGGCCATGGTTAGGCGACACCCATGGGGATACCATGTGTGAGGCCGCAAAGTGATATGAGGTGTTACCGGCTAGATCGATGTGACTTGGAATCGGGGTCCTGACAGGCGGCGGGAGGCGTGGCGCCACTCGCCCCGCCGGGCGGTCGCCTGCGCCGCCCCTGTTGCCGCGGTCCGCGCCACGCACGACCGCCACCGGGGCGGCCGTGTAAGGTGGAAGCCCCGATGGCGCCTGCGCACACCACGTGCGAGCATCCGCCGGCCTCCAAGGCGCCCTCGTCGAATCGCGGCACTCTTCTTCGGCGGGAGCTGCTCGGGCTTCACCACCAGGCCCTTCCCCTTCTTTGCGGCGGAGAACCTACGAATCGGCGCCATCGAAGAACCCTCACCGAAGGAAGAAGAACTGGGGTTTTGTCCTCGAACAGTCAAATGAGTGGGGGTGGCGTTTCGTCCCCCGTTTATAGAATGAGAAGACAAATCGCCAGCCACTTGCGCGAGGGCGCGCCGGTTCTGCCGCCTGCGCCAAGGAGTTGTCAAGTCACACGGTTACCAAAGCTCCATGGGGAGCGGAGTCGGCACGTCCCATCCAACCGTCACACGCCAGCCTGGCCCACAGTCTTTTGGGCCCGCGGCGCTTCTTTCTCGGCTAGGATTCGCCCAGAAGCCAACTCCGCGCGCGCCTTGGGCCCGGGGGCTACTGTCAGCATACTGGGAACCAGGGTACCCAGACTTGCCTGTTTGCGGCCCATGTCGCGTTCCTGGTACGGACCAGTAGGGCCCAGCTGATGGACCAGCTGCTCAAGACCCTCGTGAGGGGGCCAGCCATCGCGAGGAGAATGACCAAAACCTCCTCGGGGGGCGGCCTCACCTAGGCTACTCCGGAGGGGCGACCAAGACCTCTCCCCAAGAGTGGCCTCAGCCAGGCTGCTTCGGGAGGGCAGAGATCTCAAGGCAAGGGCTGCCCCTGGAGGAGGCACTAACACAAGCCATGATGAACCATGCCAGCGGGCGCCAGCGGGCGCTAGCAGGCGCAGTTTCCATACCGGTGCAAAGGAGACCGCGCAGGCGTAGGTTCCAGAGGGGCGAGACAAAGATTTCCCCTTAGGTGCAACAAGACCGACGACCGCAAGGATGGTAGGAAGGATGTCATCGCCGAGCCCACCACTGCGTCACCACCTGCCCTCTTTGCAGGCGAAGACCACCTTTTGTCAGGATAGGAACGTCCTTGTGTTCCCGCTCAAATGGCCATTGTGGGATTCACTTCCCGCCTAAACATTTTGGGGGAAGAGGACCCTGGCCATCTATATAAGTAGCTAGGGTTCCTAGCATAGAGGGGACGGATGATTGAAGGGCCAACCCATTAGGACTTAGCAGAGAAAAGAGAGCAAGAACACCAACCTCCTCATCCTTCTTGGGCTCGCTTCCTGAACTCGGGAAACCACTGTACTTGTTCATACTCGCGCCCTCGTGAGGCCAATCCACCAAAGCAGGAAGTAGGGTTTTACACCGCAAGGTGGCCCGAACCTGGGTAAACTCTTGTGTGTTCTACTTGCTTGTTTGCTTGCTTGCATCCCATTCCACCACCAGGAGAAGATAGGCATGGGGGCTATGCTCAGGTCACGCCTGGCAGACGCCACCCTACCAGGTGCCCAGACACCTGGCTTTCTCGCGCCCCCATCCTAGGCGAAGGCTCGTGAGCAAGGTATGGTGCTCGTTCTCCCTCATGAGAGCCGTTTGTACGTCAAGGGGGACCCTTAGGCATCGCGACCCAGGGGCCTCACTAGTCACGTAGCACCTCACTCCTTGGGCCCGGTGCTCAATGGCGGTCAAGGTATGCGCGGGGCTGGGCCCTGCCGACGCAGAACGCAAACGGGTCGCTTGAGCGTTAAGGGGGACCCCTGGGCATCGCGACCCAAGGGCCTCACTAGTCACGTAGCCCCTCATTCCTTGAGCCTGCCCTGGTGACCCGGAGGGCTCAATGGCGATCGAGGTATGCGCAGGGCAGGGCCCTGCCGATGCAGAGAACTTAAGCAAACATGAATGGAAGCAAGCACGGAAATCACAGAATTCAAAGCCTAGCTATTACAATAAGCTCAAGTTCATCAAGTTCAAACAAGTCTCACGCCTCCCCGAGGCACTCGCATTCTTCTCAGCAGGAAAAGGTCAGGCATCGTCGGACGCGCCGGCATCAGCTTCCGCCTCTTCAGACGCATCAACAGCAGCCGGAAGGAACGCCTCCACCAGCTCCTTGACCTTCTCCGCCACACACTCAGCAGCCGCGCCCTCCAGGCTCGCGGCCAGCGGCTGGGATAGCGTGGCCAGGTCGAAGTTGGGGTCGCAAAGGAAGAAATGGCCGCACACCTGCGCCAAGGCAAAGGTAAGAAGCGATCGGCCCTCAGTATCAGCTAACTGGCCGATTGTAGATGCCACGTCGCCCAGGGCCTTTACAAGTGCATCTAGGAGCCCGGTGGCGCCATCCTCTGGGGTGGCCAGCGGCTCTTTGAACCCCTCCCTGTAGGCGATCTGCAGCAGCCTGCGGGCTTCGAGTTCGAAGGCGGCGAGGGTCTCACGACCCACCGTCGCCGCCTTCTCCAAGGCTGCGAGGGCGTCCTCCCTGGCCTTCAGCTCGTCCTTCGCCTTTGTCTCGCCCCTCGGGAACCTACGCCTGCACGGTCTCCTTTGCCCTCGCAGGACGAGCTGAAGGCCAGGGAGGACGCCCTCGTAGCCTTGGAGAAGGCGGCGACGGTGGGTCGTGAGGCCCTCACAGCCTTCGAGCTCGAGGCCCGCAGGCTGCTACGGATCGCCTACGGGGAGGGGTTCGAAGAGCCGCTGGCCACCCCGGAGGATGGCGCAACCAGGCTCCTAGATGCACTCGTGATGGCCCTGGGCGACGTGGCATCTGCAATCGGTTAGTTAGCTGATACTGAGGGCCGATCGCTTCTTACCTCTGCCTTGGCGCAGGTGTGCGGCCATTTCTTCCTTCGCGACCCCAACTTCGACCTGGCCACGCTATCCCAGCCACTGGCCGCGAGCCTGGAGGGCACGGCTGCTGAGTGTGTGGCGGAGAAGGTCAAGGAGCTGGTGGAGGCGTTCCTTCAGGCTGCTGCTGATGCGTCTGAAGAGGTGGAAGCTGATGCCGGCGCATCCAGCGATGCCTGACATGTTCCTGCTGAGAAGAAAGCGAGTGCCTCGAGGAGGCATGAGACTTGTTTGAACTTGATGAACTTGAGCTTATTGTAATAGCTATGCTCAGCCCCGCGCATACCTCGATCGCCATTGAGCCCTCCGAGTCACCAGGGCAGGCTCAAGGAATGAGGGGCTACGTGACTAGTGAGGCCCCTGGGCGGCGATGCCCAGGGGTCCCCCTTAACGCTCAAGCGACCCGTTTCTGTTCTGCGTCGGTAGGGCCCAGCCCCGCGCATACCTCGACCGCCGTTGAGCACCGGGCCCAAGGAGTGAGGGGCTACGTGACTAGTGAGGCCCCTGGGTCGCGATGCCCGGGGGTCCCCCTTGACGTACGAACGGCTCTCATGAGGGAGAACGAGCACCATACCTTGCTCACGAGCCTTCGCCTAGGATGGGGCGCGAGAAAGCCAGGTGTCTGGGCACCTGGTAGGGTGGCGTCTGCCAGGCGTGACCTGAGCATAGCCCCCGTGCCTAGCCCCCCTCGCGACACCCTTCCAAGGAGAAGTTGTGAGCGTTGTGAGCTGAAAAGCTCCCTGAGGTTGGTGCGACCACTTGGGGCCGCCCTCAGTTTTTTATAACTAGCGCGAAGCATAGAGCTACCACACTTGCGCGTAGTGTGGGCATAACCGCTCCTCGGTCATATCGGCCAGCGCGGAGCTTGGTGCTTCCACTGGTTTGTGGGCATAACCGCTCCTCGGTCTTGCCAGCGCGGAGCTAAGCACTTCCACTGGATCATGGGAGGGGAGCCTCCCATCGGGAGAGACTCTCGGGCGTGTACAGCCCATCCGGACACGTGGCTTGCATGGCGCGACAGCCAGGGTGTATATGGGCCCTCCTCAGGACGAGCTGAACAACTCTGAGGAAGTTCTCGCGAGCTTATGCATCACTCACGAGACCCGACCCTGAGGCAGGTTGCACCTAAGTCTTCTTCTGCAAAATGTGAAAAGAGATGGGTTGCCTAGACCTGCGCCGAATGCATCTCCAGAGGGCATTGCATGAGAAGGCTGCAGCACCAACGACCCCAGGAGGTGACGTTAGCAGGACCGGCCCGTAAGACAGAGCTCAGCCGCTGGATTTGTCGAGCTGCAGGGACGGACCCAAGCACAGACGCCATGCCCAGTCTTCTCATGCTATAGTCCAAAAGATGAACAACCGGCGCGCGGTTCCCACGGGAGCGAGGCACCTGCCACGGGACCCTACTTGCCCACCTACGATTAGCCCATGCGAGAACAAGGCACCAAGGAGCACGGGAGGTGACGTCATGGGAATGGCTCGCGAGGCAGAGCTTAGCCCGTGGGTTTAGCGACACTGCAGGGACGGACCCGAGCACAGATGCCGTGCCAGTCCTTAATCATGGGGCAGTCGCGGATGGGCTCACAAGGGCTCATGACCTTAGTGGCGGTGAGGGTGCCGACCATATAGATAGTGCGAAAGGAAGCAACCAGTTCTGATTCATGCACAAAAAGAGACGGCCGTGGGGATAAGCCCCCAGCAGCTCGAGGATGATGCAGCCCGAGGGGCGCCCTCGACGGAATACCTGAGACATCACCTCGTACTTTCCGCTGAAGAGGAGTTGAGGTAGCTGGAGACGTGAGCCATGCGGGTTGCTCCTGAGGGGAGCCGAGCTCACAAGGCCCAGGGGCTCCGGAGGCCCTCAGCGGTCGCGGGGGTCCTGGTCCTGCTCCGTCAGGACCGCCTGCCGCTGAGCCTCCTGAGCCCCCATGGCCTGTTGTATGAAGTGCTAGTATGTGGCAACCGTGCTGCAGAGGCCAGAAGGGAAGGCCCTCCTCCAGCCGACCGCCATCGGCTGGAAAAGGCGCTGGGTGGCAGCCCTGTTGAGGCTCGGGATGTCGATGCGGACGAGAAACCGGTTGCTTGGGTCTTGAGTAGGTGGGTAAGGTTCCTTGGTAACTTGGTTGATGGGGTCCTGAGCCCCCAGCGCTATGAGACTCAAGCTGGGTTCATGATGACGCACAGCGGGGCATGCCCACGAGTGGTGCCCGGGCACCTCCCTCATGACCAGGTCCGGGGTCCCCCTGAGGGGAGCCCCCGAGCCCGTCTTGAGAGGGGCGCCGGGCGCGCCTCCCTATGCGAGGGCGGAGGGCGCCTCGTTAGCAGGCATGGAGCTTGAGGTGGTGCCGTCGGGAGCCCCCGAGGCCTGAGGGTCGGGCAGCTGATTCTTCTTCTTGGGGGCGGTCATCAGGGCGAAGACGGCTTCATCTCCGTCGGAGCTCTCAATCACCGCAGTCTGGCAGGCGCGCTCCAGAGAACGTACTGCTTCATTCTCATCGCAGGTGATTGTGATGACTCCACCACTTCCAGGCATCTTGAGGACATTGTAACCGTGATGGGTCGCCGCCATAAACTTGGAGAGGGTCGGGTACCCTAGGATGGTGTTGTACGGAAGGTTGATGTTGGCGACTTCGAAGTTGATGAGCTCGATGTGGTAGTTGTCGCGGTCGCCGAAGGTGACGGGGACGTGTACTTGCCCCATCGGGAGGGTGGAGCCATCTGTGACCCCGTAAAATGGCTTGGTCGGGTGCAGCTGATCGTAGGGTACTTGAAGAGTCTCGAAGATTTGGGCGGAGAGGATGTTGAGCCCTGCCCCACCGTCGATGAGGGTCTTGGTCACGCAGACGTTACTGATGGTCAGGGTACAGAGCATAGGGAGAGTGCCTGGTGCAGCAGTGCACCTGAGCTGATCCTTGGGGTCGAAGGCGATGATCTGCTTGGCCCACCTGAGGTTGCGCGCGACGTCAGGCCTGGGGAGCGCCGCGTTCACCTCACGAGCAAACTGCTTGAAGATGCGGTGAGAAGCCGGAGCGTGGGCTCCTCCCAGGATGCACGCGACCCCACGTGGCTCCTGGAAGCCCCCTGCTTCGTCTCCCTGGCGGTCGTCGTCGTTACTTCTTGGCGGTGGTTGATGAAGCTATGTACCTAGGGTAGGGTCATGGACCTGTCCAAACTACCCTCCCTAAGGACATCCCTAGAAGAAATCACCTTTCAATCGACTTGGATGTGATCCACTCGACGGACTCGAAGACACTCGACCATGAAGCCTACCACTCGACCAAAAGCCAACCGCTCGACGGCCAGGAGATCTAAAGTCACTCCGCTCGCTAACGGACGGGCATTAAGTGGCCTTTATGGTCATCATAGCACTTTATTAGTGGCGTTACCAGTAACGCCCGACCTTAATGTACCTTAAACCCTGCATAACTGAGGGCCGGAGGGGTCTGGCGAACTCTATATAAGACACCCCCTCCTTAGTGTAAAGGGTTCGCACCCCTATAATTCACACACACATAATCCAGTCGACCGCCTCCGAGCTCCGAGACGTAGGGCTATTACTTCCTCTGAGAAGGGCCTGAACTCGTAAATCTCGTGCGTCTACAACTACTCCATCGCTAGGATCTTGCCTCTCCATACTTACCCCCCTACACTACTGTCAGACTTAGAACCACGACAGTTGGCGCCCACCATGGGGCGGGTGTCTTAGCGACTTGTTGGAGAAGTTGCATTTTTTCCGATCCAAATCATCATGGTTTCAGGCGGAGTTTTGGTTGAGGGCCGCAAGATCCGTCTCGGTGCGCTCACGTTCATCGCCGACGACTCCGCTTGGCTTCAGGAGGGTCCGCTCGACGTTGACGCGCTCCCTGTCTGCGGGGCAACACACTTTCGCGCGTGCGTCCGCGGCGTCCTCTTGCGGCAACCATCGACCCATTATCGGTCGGCCCCTGTGCTGTCCTCCCTCCCTGTTTCCCGCCGGCGCAAGTGCTCCGGTCGGTCGAGACTTCAGCGGTGGGTGAGACACGCGGTGGTTCGCCAGTTGGCCACCCCTCAAGTCGCGGCGATCGAGCCCGACGAATCTCTCTACGGCATGTTCAATCTATCGACTGGCTCTGCAAAGACTGCTTTCGAGTGCAACAGCAGTGATCGAGCGGTAGAGGTTTTGATGGTCGATGGACCTCGCAGTCCTCCCGGTTTTCCCCGCACCAACGGAGGCGCCGGCGCCGGCGACCCGTCGCACGCCCATGAGCAATATCTCCCCGAGCCTCTCACGTCGCTGCAGAGAGAAGAACTTCGCCACCAGAACATGGAAGCGCTACACACTCCTATTGTTGGAGAAACCCCTGAGGCCTGTGCCTTGGAGGACGCGTGCTTGGCCAACTTGGCTGAGCGCACTCGACTGGATAATCTCCAGCGAGCACTCGACGAGCGCGCACGACAACGGGTTCCAGAATCTAGTCGACGTCAGCTCTTTCCACCACCAACTCAGGTATATCGAACTCCAATTCAGAATTTAGCAGCTGCAGCCCGTATAGCAGAGTCCATTCAGCCCTCTCAGTCAGAGGCTGGCAGAGGCTTGTTACAGATCAGAGCATTACTCCGGGCAGCAGGAGATCAGAATTCAGTTGTGTCATAGTCGCGGAATAGGATCCACAGCAGATCCGTTGTTGCAGATACAGTTCAGTCGGCCCACAGCCCAAGATCGCCCCCGAGGCGTGAGGGACGTGGAGACCGGCGTGATCAGTACAGGAACCATGAGCAGTATGATCACCGACTCGATCGTGATGATCGATGTCGAGTGCCCACCCCTCCCCCAAGGAGTGGATCATACGTGCCTCGACGGCAGGACGACAGGCGCCCTCACAGTGTTGGGCGAAGGATTCTAGTCGACCCCAGGGAACCAGGCTTTGATGCGAGATCCATTCTCGTTCAGAGTTTGGTCGATAGGAATAGAGCTCACAGGGAAGGTCATGACAGGGAGATACCCACCAGCAGCAGAGTACACGTCTCAGGACCGGAGTGCTTCAGCAGGGCCATTAGGGCCACGGTGATTCCTCCCAACTTCAGGTTGGCGACTGGAGTCAGTAAGTTCACTAGTGAGTCCAAGCCCGAAACTTGTCTTGAGGACTACTGAGTGGCTGTTCAGATTGGCGGCGGCAACGATGAAGTGGCCATGAAACACCTGCCTCTCATGTTGGAGGGTTCGGCCAGAGCATGGCTGAATCAGTTAGCGCCCAGCAGCATTTACACTTGGGAAGATCTTTCCCGAGTGTTTGTCAGAATATTTGAAGGAACTTGCAAGCGACCAGCAGGATTAACAGAGCTGCATTCTTGTGTGCAGAAGTCAAATGAAACTTTGAGGGATTACATCCAGAGATGGATCACGTTGCATCACACGGTAGAGAACGTGTCTGGTCACCAAGCAGTTTGTGGCTTCAAGGAAGGCGTTAAGTACAGAGAACTGAACATGAAATTCGGTCGAACCGGAGACATGTCTCTGAGTCGAATGATGGAGATTGCCACCAAGTATGCCAATGGTGAAGAAGAGGATCGACTCCGGAGTGGTAAGCACAAGTCTATCGCCCACGAAACCAGAGGAGGGAATTCCAGTCGGAAGCAAAAGCGGAAAGCCGAGCCAGCTGCTCCGGGAGAAGCCTTGGCTGTGACTCAAGGAAAGTTTAAGGGGAAGCCCAAAGGGCCTTGGAACCCTAAGAAAGTGAAGGACCAAGATGGAAATGACGTGTTGGATCTACCATGCCACACTCACACAAAGAAAGATGAAGAGGGTAAACTCATTTACCCGAAACATACCACTCGACAGTGTCGACTCTTGATCCAGCAGTTCCAAGGGAAGCAACCCAAAGATAAGGAAAAGGAGTCGGACAAGATTGAGGACAAGGAAGATAGTGATGATGGATACCTCCAGGTCAATTCCACCTTGATGACTTTTGCTGATGTTGAAAGCAAAAGTCGACTGAAAGTTATCAACCGAGAAGTGAATATGGTTGCCCCGGCGACACCCAGTTATTTGAAATGGTCTTAGACTGCCATCACATTTGACCAGTCCGATCACCCAACGCACATTGCCACCCCTGGGAGGCAAGCTTTGGTGGTCGACCTAGTTGTCGAAGGCACTCGACTGACCAAAGTGCTGATGGATGGAGGCAGGGGTTTGAATTTATTATATGCAGAGATGTTGAAAGGGATGGGCATTCCAATGTCCAGACTCAGTACCAGCAACATGAGTTTCCATGGAGTCATTCCTGGAAAGAAGGCTGAGTCACTCGTCCAAATCGCTCTTGATGTGGTTTTCGGTGATTCCAAGAATTACCGCAAAGAAAAGTTGACGTTTGAAGTGGTGGATTTCCAGAGTGCTTATCACGCTATCTTGGGCAGGCCAGCTTATGCATGTTTCATGGCTCGGCCATATTACGTGTATCTCAAATTAAAGATGCCTTGTCCCAGGGGAGTGATCATTATTACTGGCAATCGAAAGAAGGCGGAAGAGTGCTTTCAGAAAGGCTCAAAGATCGCCGATATATAGTTGGCAGCGGTGGAGCTGCAAGAATACTAGAAAACAGTAGACCCGAGTGATTTGTTGCGTGCCAAGAAGCCCGCTACAGAATCAGCGTTTCAGTCGTCCGGTGAGACCAAGCCGATTCACATTCACCCGACCGATCCCAATGCTGCTCCGACCCATATATCGACAACGCTTGACTCCAAATAGGAAGAAACGCTCATCCAGTTCCTCCGTGAGAACTGGGACATCTTCGCATGGAAGCCTTCTGACACGCCAGGTGGTCCCAGGGGGCTGGCTGAGCACCGTCTACGAGTCGACCCAAAAATGAAGCCTGTAAAAGAACATCTTCGGCGGTCCACCGTCCAGAAGAGAAAGGCCATTGGTGAGGAGGTGGCTCGACTTTTAGCAGCAGAGTTCATCCGAGAGATATACCACTCCGAGTGGCTCACCAATGTTGTCATGGTCCCCAAGAAGGACAAGTCACTCCGCATGTGCATTGAATTTAAACATATCAATCGGGCCTGCCCGAAAGATCATTTTCCTCTCCCCCGCATCAACCAGATAGTTGACTCGACTGCGAGATGTGAGTGCCTGTCTTTTTTAGACGCCTATTCCGGGTACCATCAGATCCGTCTATATGGACCGACAAGATCAAAATAGCTTTTATCACTCCATTCGGGTGCTTCTGTTATGTCACCATGCCATTCGGCCTCAAGAATTCCGGAGCCACATTCATGAGGATGATTCAGAAGTGTCTGCTCACTCAAATCAGTCGGAACGTGGAAGCATACATGGATGATATTGTGGTCAAGTCACGGAAGGGTTTCGACCTACTAACTGATCTTGCTGAAACCTTTGCCAACCTCAGGAGGTATGATATCAAGCTCAATCCATCCAAGTGCACATTCGGGGTTCCTAGTGGGAAGTTACTCGGTTTTCTCGTTTCTGAACGAGGAATCGATGCCAACCCAGAAAAGGTTGGTACTATACTCCGACTGAAGCGCCCTGTGCGCGTGCACGATGTCCAGAAGCTTACTGGTTGCTTGGCCGCTTTAAGTCGATTCATTTCTCGTCTCGGTGAAAAGGCGTTGCCTCTTTACCGACTGATGAAGAAGTCCGACAAGTTCGAGTGGACTCCAGAAGCTGATGCAGCGTTTGCAGAGCTAAAAGCCCTGCTCTCCACCCAGCCGGTGCTTGCTGCCCCAATCAGCAAAGAGCCTTTACTGCTTTACATTGCAGACACAGGACAAGTTGTCAGTACAATACTTACGGTCGAGCGGGAAGAAGAAGGAAAGGCCTTCAAAGTTCAGTGCCCAGTATATTATGTTTCTGAAGTTTTGACTCCATCAAAGCAAAGATACCCTCATTATCAGAAGCTTGTCTATGGGATTTATATGACCACAAAGAAGGTTGCTCACTACTTCTCTGATCATTCCATTACAGTCGTCAGTGATGCTCCATTGTCAGAGATTCTGCGCAACAGAGATGCAACTGGTCGAGTGGCAAAATGGGTGATTGAACTCCTTCCCCTAGATATCAAGTTTGAGGCAAAGAAAGCTATCAAGTCCCAAGCAATAGCAGATTTCTTCGCCGAGTGGATTGAACAGCAACTGCCGACTCAAGTTCACTCGGAGCACTGGACCATGTTCTTTGACGGTTCCAAGATGCTGAATGGTTCCGGTGCTGGGGTAGTACTGGTTTCCCCCCAAGGAGATAAGCTCAGAAATGTTCTCCAAATCCACTTTGATTCCTCCAATAACGAAGCAGAATATGAAGCACTTTTGTATGGATTGTGCATGGCCATTTCACTCGGCGTCCGTCGCCTCATGGTCTATGGCGACTCAGATTTGGTGGTTAATGAAGTGATGAAGGAGTGGTACGTCAGAAGTCCAGCCATGACTGGTTATTGCAATGCAGTGAGAAAGCTAGAGAAGAAATTCAAGGGGTTAGAGCTCCATCATATACCCTGACTGAAAAATCAAGCAGCTGACGACTTGGCAAAAATAGGTTCCAAGAGAGAAGCCATTCCCAGCAATGTGTTTTTGGAACACATCCACACACCATCGGTTCAAGAAGATCCTTTCACTGAAGAAGCCCCGCAGCCAAAAAGTTCCACGGATCCGACTGAAGTTGAGATTCCAGCAGTGGTCGACCTGATCATGGAGGTTTTGGTCATCACTCCCGACTGGACGGTGCCATACATCGCGTACAAACTAAGGAAAGAGCTCCCGGAAGACGAAGAAGAGGCTCGATAGATCGTCCGTCGATCCAAGGCCTTTACCATCATAAAGGGACAGTTGTATAGAGAAAGCACGACTGGAGTCAGCCAGAAGTGTATAACGCCAGAAGAAGGTCAAATAATTCTTGATGATATCCACTCGGGGACCTGTGGCCATCATGCATCCTCTCGGACCATTGTGGCTAAAGCATACCAAGCGGGATTTTACTGGCCAAGAGCAAATGAAATGGTGAAAGAGATAGTCGACAAATGTGAAGGATGCCAGTTTTACTCCAATATGTCGCACAAGCCCGCGTCAGCCCTGAAGACCATCCCACTCATCTGGCCCTTTGCTGTTTGGGGATTGGATATGGTTGGACCTCTGAGAACGGGCAGGAGCGGCTTCACTCATGTGCTAGTGGCAGTCGACAAGTTTACCAAATGGATTGAAGCTAAACCTATCAAGAATCTTGATACCTGCACCGCTATCAGTTTCATTAGAGAGTTGATATTCAGATATGGAGTTCCACATAGCATCATCACTGACAATGGGTCAAACTTCGATTCTGACAAGTTCAGAGCCTTTTGCGCCTCCCAAGGCACACGAGTCGACTATGCTTCAGTCGCCCACCCCCAGTCGAATGGACAAGCAGAAAGAGCAAATGGCTTGATTCTCAAAGGACTGAAACCCCGGCTGATGCGCGACCTCAAACACGCCGTTGGCGCGTGGGTCGACGAGCTTCCATCAGTTCTTTGGGGATTGAGGACCACCCCGAACCAGTCGACCAGACAAACTCCATTCTTTCTGGTCTATGGGGCTCAAGCAGTTTTGCCGAGTGACTTGCTTCACAATGCACCCCGAGTCGAGCTCTACTCTGAAGATGAAGCCGAACAAGCCCGGTAGGACGCAGTCGACCTCCTAGAAGAAGAAAGAGAGATGGCCATGATCCGATCAACTATCTATCAGCAAGACTTGCATCGATTCCATGCCAGAAATGTGAAGAGTCGAGCCTTCCAAGAAGGAGACTTGGTCCTCCGAGTGGATCAACAGAAACCACACAAGCTCGCTCCTACTTGGGAAGGTCCCTTCATCGTCACCAGAGTCCTCCACAATGGAGCGTACCACCTTTACAATGTCGATCGCCAGATCGATGAGCCATGAGCCTGGAATGCGGAGCTGCTTCGCCCCTTTTACACTTAAGTACTCACTCGGATGAGATGTAATAAGAGATACCTCTATAGTTTATTTATCAAAGACAAAAGTGTTGTAATTTTCCCAGTGTTTGTTGTTGCTTTTGTTTACATGAGAAATCCCCCAGTGGGTGGCTTAGTTGCGAATCCATTTCGCCTAAGTTCAAAAATCCCACCGAGTGGCAAGCCAGCCTTCCACTCGGGGGTTTAGCTGCGAATCTGTTTCGCCTAAGTTCAAAAAATCCCACCGAGTGGTGAGCCAGCCTCCCACTCGGGGGCTTAGCTGTGAATCTGTTTCGCCTAAGTTTAAAAAATCCTACCGAGTGGTGAGCAATCCTCCCACTCGGGGGCTTAGCTGCAGTCCCAGTACTCGCCTAAGTTTAAAAAATCCTACCGAGTGGTGAGCAATCCTCCCACTCAGGGGCTTAGCTGCAGTCCCAGTACTCGCCTAAGTTTAAAAAATCCTACCGAGTGGTGAGCAATCCTCCCACTCGGGGGCTTAGCTGCAGTCCAAGTACTCGCCTAAGTTTAAAAAATCCTACCGAGTGGTGAGCAATCCTCCCACTCGGGAGCTTAGCTGCAGTCCCAGCACTCGCCTAAGTTTAAAAAATCCTACCGAGTGGTGAGCAACCCTCCCACTCGGGGGCTTAGTTGCAGTCCCAGTACTCACCTAAGTTTAAAAGATCCTACCAAGTGGTGAGCAATCCTCCCACTCGGGGGCTTAGTTGCAGTCCCAGTACTCGCCTAAGTTTAAAAAATCCTACCGAGTGGTGAGCAATCCTCCCACTCGGGGGCTTAGCTGCAGTCCCAGTACTCGCCTAAGTTTAAAAAATCCTACCGAGTGGTGAGCAATCCTCCCACTCGGGGGCTTACCTGAGTCCCAGTACTCGCCTAAGTTTAAAAAATCCTACCGAGTGGTGAGCAATCCTCCCACTCGGGGGCTTAGCTGCAGTCCCGGTACTCGCCTAAGTTTAAAAAATCCTACCGAGTGGTGAGCAATCCTCCCACTTGGGGGCTTAGCTGCAGTCCCCGTACTCGCCTAAGTTTTAAAAATCCTACCGAGTGGTGAGCAATCCTCCCACTCGGGAGGCTTAGCTGTAGTCCAGTACTCGCCTAAGCTTTCTCTGCGTTCCAAGCACAAGGAGTATTCAAAGTAAAAACAAATTCCAGTCGAAAGGAAACACCAGCATATTCAGAAACAAACCAAGTTCGGATAAATCCCAAGGTTCCAAACGGAAGATCAAAAGTATTTGAGCATCAAGCCCGAAGAAGTTTAACGGTTACACCATCACTCGGCATTCCGAGGCAAATTTAAAGTGAAGCATAGAAGTTTTACTCCTCAGGTGGAGGACTGGAGGGCACGACAAACTGGTCCAAGTCAATCCCGTCAGCAATCCGAGTGGCAGCAGCAATGAAGGTCTCCATGAAAGACTGAAAGTTGTGCTTCCTGGTGTTAGAAACTTGAAGATCCGCCAGCTTTTCCTCTCGTGCCTCCTTGCAGTGAACACGGACCAAGGACAGAGCAACGTCAGTGCCGCACCTAGCAGAAGACTTCTTCCATTCCTGCACTTGACTTGGAACTTCATTCAGTCGAGCCATCAGAGACTCGAGATCATTTTGAAGTGTCGTTCCAGGCCAGAGCGTCGTGTCGATCCGCAACGCCGCCACCTTCAGTCGAGCAAGGTAGTCAACCACACCAGCAACACGAGACTCTAGTCGGAGTACGTTCATAGCAGCCTCATCCTTCACCGGAGAATTAATGGTGTCCAAGTTCATCTCCACTCGACTGGTCTCCTCCTCGAAGTTCTGGCAGAATTTTGTAAATAAAATTCAAAGATAAGTCAGTGGCTCTACAATGGATTGATGATAACAAGTTAGTCGGGTAGGAGTGATTACCCTCAAGCATGACGAATAACTTCTTGGCGAGCTCACCCAGATAAGCCTCCAGATCGTTCCTCTTCCCCACCAGTTCACTTGCCTTGTCATTCAGAGCTATCTTGTCATTCTTTAGACGGCTGGCTTCTTTGTTGGCCGCGTCGAGAGCAGCTTTCAGTTTGGAGTTCTCCTCTATGAGATTACCAACTGAATCCAGCTTTTCTTCCGCAAGCCTCGTTTTGTCCAAAGCCGCTTTCTACGCCTCGGCACGGTCATGGTCCTTCTTCTTGAGAGCCTCCTCCATTTTATCTGCTAAACATCAATGGGATCAGCATCAGGAATGGGCAGAAAGGAAAGACAGTCGTCAAGTTCTCACCAGCCATACCTTGCGCTTCGTCCCTCGCCTTCTGCAAGTTCTCCTGGGCAAGATTCAAGTCGAGGTTGAGCTAGATCTGTTTATTTTCCAATTCAGTATAGCGAGCCACAAGCTTGCAGGATTTCTATGAAGAGTCAGTCGACAGACGTCAAAGATAGGTTGCTTCCGAGCGACTAAGAGAAAATTCGTAACATCTCTAAGACTATAGCCGAATCAAAAATATCTGACAGTAGTCTCGGGGACTACACCCAGTGGGTGCACTCAGCGTGCCCCCACCGGTTTGACCGACTTGGCGCGACCAGTCGACCGAAAGAGACTAAGAGGTTATGACCTCATCATGATCTGCAAAAAAAGGGGTTCTTCAGACCTTAGTCGACTGCCAATAGTCGACCATGGTCTCGAGGACTACACCCAGTGGGTGCACTCAGCGTGCCCCCACTGGTTCCAAGATTGCATTCAAAATGGCCTGACCAGACCGAGTGAAGCAACACAATATAAAGACTACAGTCGACTGCCAACAGTCCACCGTAGTCTCGGGGACTACACCCGGTGGGTGGACTCAGCGTGCCCCCACTAGTCCAAAAATTCAATCGACACATCCAGTGGGTGTACAGATGCAAAGATCTTCGGAAAAGAGAGTCTTCAGATAGCACATCCTAACAGAACAAGCGGTGATCAACTAACCTGGACATTACTTTGAAGAGCTGAACTGGCATCATAGGCCGCTTGGCTGGCTTCCCAAACCACCTTCACCTGCTCCATCATGATCCCCGCCTGGCGGATAGCCTCTTTAGCAGCACCCACTTGGTCCTCTGGGACGTGGTGTGTGGCAAAAAGGAAGGGCGGATCAGAGTCGACGATGAAGGCCGAACACTCGTCAGCGGCACAGCGAAGGACACAGAAGTCCGAGTGGTATTACCACCCTCCTGAACTACTGTCTCAGGCGCTGATGCAGTGTGTGGTGTCTTGCCAGTTGACTCCTTCCTATTCTTCCTCGCCCTCAGCGGCACTTCGTCATCATCATCAGGGAGATCAATGACATGAGGAGGAGCTATAAGAAAAATCCAAAGTTAAAGACGAAAATCCAATCGACTAAAGGAGACCGTCAATCGACCAAGAATGAAACATCAGAAAACGCACCAAGGTTGGATGTAACAGCGTCTTCCATTTCCTGGTCATCGTTCCTGGCAGGGATCTCGGAGGTAGCAGCACTGCAGATTTCAGAAACCAGTCAGTTCAGTCAACGAGTCGACCAAGAGCCTATCCATGCTCAACAAAAAAAATGCAAGTTCTGCTGTTACCCGGAGATGGTGGGAATGGTCATCTTCATCTTGGGCCGGCCCTTCGGTGGCTTTGACGACGCCGCTCGCGGATGCTTGGGCGCTTTTTCAGTCAGCGCTGGAGAAGACGTCCGAGGGCGTTTAGACGACTGCCCAACAGGCACAGTCGCCTTGCCACGTTCGTGCGCAGGGTCGTGGGTGAGCTTGGATCGCCTTTCCGTGCGGGGAGGATCGACTTCTTCCTCCTCCTCTTCACTGGAGTCGTCGTCATCGTTCTTCTCCCCTTCTCCGTTAGATTGCCACTCCTCTCCACTTTCGCCTCTGCTCGCCTCCCCCTCCTCGGCCTTCTCTTGCGCCCCGTTGGGCATCGAATACAGATCAGTAATGGTCTGGAGGACAACAAACAAGACAAGAGTCGGTCGATTGATGTTGAGCAAACAGAATGAAGAAAGCAAGGTCGCAGTCAGAGATGCAGAATTGGACCTGGTCTACTTCGTACGTCTGGTCGAGTGGAGGAATCCTCCTGGCTCCTCGGGTTGTCCTTGTTCCCCATGATACTCGACAACCACCCTTCCAACGTCGCATCGTCGACCTCCTCTGGATGGATCCGAGTGGTGTCATCGAGGCCCGAGTACATCCACATCGGATGGTCGCGAGCTTGGAGCGGTTGGATGCGCCTACGGAGAAAGACCTCTAATAAATCCATACCAGTCCCCATCGCGGATGAGCTGAACCACTCGACCGACCAGCACTTTGACTTGCGCCCTTTCTTCCGGCGTCACTTTCAGAGAGGAAGGCTTTTCTGCTCGGTTCAGAGAAAAAGGAGGAAGACCCGTCGTCTGTCCTGGAGTCGCCTGGTCTTTGCAGTAGAACCCGGTCGACTGCGACCCACGGACAGACTCGGGAAGAGTCATAGCTGGAAAAGAACTTTTACTTCTCATCTGGATCCCAAGACCCCCGCACATCTGAACCACTTGCGTCCTATCATCACTCGACTTGGCTTTCTTAACTGACTGAGAACGACAAGTGAAAATGTGCTTGAAGAGGCCCCAATGGGGACGGCAATCCAAGAAGTTCCCGCACAAAGATACAAAGGTAGCAAGATACACGATGGAATTTGGAGTAAAGTGATGGAGCTGCGCTCCGAAAAAGTTCAAGAAGCTCAAAAAGAATGAGGAGGCAGAGAAAATCCGCGGTCGACATGAGTAGCGATGAGGACGCACTCACCCTCGCGAGGCTGCGGATCGATCTCATTCCCCGGAAGACGTGCAGATTGGTGAGGAATGAATACCCCATCGACCAGATCGAGGTCATCCTGCCTGATCGCCGAAGGCATCCCATCGCCCTGGATCCAGCCCGTCGGCAGAGCGGACCTTGAAGAAGATCCGCCCCGACCGGACTTCTTCCCCTTCACCTGCACCATCGCTTTCTTCGCGCGCTCCAGAGCCACCGTCTTCTCCTTCACCATTGCCGCAGACGAAGCTCGAGCGGGCTGGCGGCGCTGAGACGAAGTCAGAGGTGGCAGAAGAATTCGAGAGGAAAGGGAAAAGTGAAGGTGCACTGTTCAAAAGCCCTGGGCCGGCAGCTTATATGGGCTCGCTTCCAAGTGGCTGACCTGTAGGCCCAGGCGATCCTGTCAAATCCCGCAATAGTCACGCACATGATACGTGGCGAAAAAGGTGGCGCAGAGATCGAGGAGGCTCCATCTTATCCCATCCGATTACTGCGGCCTCCCCCGTCCCGCGCGCTTCCCGAAATTCGAATCCTGCGAAATCCGCGGGCAGCAGAACAACTCATCAGACGGAGGATCTCCTCCACACAACCACTCCAAGTAAAGAAAGTCACTCGACTAAAGAAAATTATGAATGGATCAAGGCGACCGGAAAAGAAGTTGGTGACGACGCCCAGGTTCATTGATCTGAAACAAGACATACTCGTGACACGAAGAATGGGTCAGAAGAGTGCTCAACTCCTTCCCCACTCAAACCTCGATCCATTCGGGGCTAATGATGAAGCTATGTACCTAGGGTAGGGTCATGGACATGTCCAAACTACCCTCCCTAAGGACATCCCTAGAAGAAATCACCTTTCAATCGACTTGGAGGCGATCCACTCGACGAACTCGAAGACACTCGACCATGAAGCCTACCACTCGACCAAAAGCCAACCACTCGACGACCAGGAGATCTAAAGTCACTCCGCTCGCTAACGGACGGGCATTAAGTGGCCTTTATGGTCATCATAGCACTTTATTAGTGCCGTTACCAGTAACACCTGACCTTAATGTACCTTAAACCCTGCATAACTGAGGGCCGGAGGGGTCTGGCGAACTCTATATAAGCCACACCCCCTCCTCAGTGTAAAGGGTTCGCACCCCTGTAATTCACACACACATAATCCAGTCGACCGCCTCCGGGCTCCGAGATGTAGGGCTATTACTTCCTCTGAGAAGGGCCTGAACTCGTAAATCTCGTGCGTCTACAACTACTCCATAGCTAGGATCTTGCCTCTCCATACTTACCCCCCTAAACTACTATCAGACTTAGAACCACGACAGTGGTGGCAGCGAAGGCAGGCCCGCGTTGCCCTGAGGGCGACCCTCACGAGGCTGGTCACGCCAGGGGGCATCACGAGGCTGCTCCTGGCAGCGGTCTTCACGAGGCTGATCGCGCCATCCTTGGCGCGAGTTCCTGCCGTCCCAGCGTCCTCCGCCACAGCCTCCTCCGCGACCATAGCCACGGTTGTCGCGCTCAGGGCGCTGCCCGACGTGCCCGCCGCGCATCGCCCTGAGCTCTTGGCAGTCGTTGGTGTTATGGCTATGGACGTCGTGGAAGACGCAATACGGACAGTTGTCTCTTGGAGGGTCGTTGTAGCCGTAGCCGTGCTTCACTTCTGGCTCTCAGCCAGCACGGCAGGTCCCTTGCGCTTTGCTACCTTGGCCTTGGTCTTCTTGTCATTGGTGTCTGCCTTAGGCAGTTCCAGGAGGGAGAGGCGGCCTTCCTCTGCCCTAGCGCACTTTGCCGCGAGATTGAACATCTCGAGGGTCGTGCATAGGTCCTCGTGGATGGCGAGCTCCTCCTTCATCCTGACATCGCGGACACCGTCCGAGAACACTGAGATGATGGCCTCGTCGGAGACCTTGGGGATCTTGAGGCGCACGGTGTTGAAGCGTTGGATGTACTTCTACAGGGTCTCCCCAGGCTACTGCTTCATGCGGCGCAGATCTGCGGCCGCTGGAGCTCGGTCGTGGGTACCTTGGAAGTTGGCGACGAAGCGCTCGCAAAGCTCCCCCCAAGAAGAGATGGATCCTGGAGGAAGGTTCAGGAGCCAGGAGCGCGCGCCGTCCTTGAGGGCCATGGGGAACCAATTCGCCATAACCTGCTCGGTGATGTTCGCCGCCTCGATGCTGAGCTCGTAGAGCTGGAGGAACTCCGCCGGGTCGGCGGTGCCATCGTAACGCGGAGGCAGATCCGGCTTGAACTTGTCGGGCCAGACGAGGCGTCGTAGCTCAGGAGCTAGGGCGCGACATCCAGCCATGCTCACGATTGCGGGCGCCCCTGCGCCTTCGGTGCTGGATCTTGGGGTGCGGGTGCCACCACCTCCTGTGGGGCGCGGTTCTGGTGCTGTGGAGCGGGGAGCACACGCGCTTCTGCCTGGGGGCGCGGGACCACCTGGCAGCTCTCCTCATCGCGTGCGGGGGCCCTGCGGGGTTGTTCGTGCCGTGGAGCCTCGCGTCTGAGTCCCTGGCCGGCGCCGCGCGATGGAGGTGGAGGCGGAGCGCCCTGGTCTTCATTCCCCGCCATGGGAGACAGAGGGCGAGAGGAATAGGTCGGTGCGGGCGCCTCCCCGGCGGTGTTGATGAGCTCGGTGATGCGGTGAAGTCACTCGTCGTAGAGGTCATCCGCCGGAAGGTAGCGTAGGAGCTCCCGCGCCATCAGTAGCATAGGCTGCTGGTAGACCGGCCCGCGGCGGACCAGCGAGGACGACGCCACGGCCGGCGAAGGTGATGGGGTCGCCGTGCGGCCTTCGCGCCGCACGGACAGCGGCAGCGATGAGTCCTGCTGCTCGTGGACAGCTGGGTCCGTGGCCACATTGGTGACCGGCGGGTTGGGGCGGAGTGGTGCGCCGTTACCCGCGGGCACCGTCTGAGCGACGTTGGCGAAGCGGCGGGCGGCAAGTGCTCGGCGAGTGTCCACCATGGCGGCGAAACGAGGTCGACGGAGAAGAGCGGAGCGTGGTCGTTGGAGAAGCGAGATTTCGACACGCCCCCTACCTGGCGCACCAAATGTCGGATTTCGGGCCCCGCAAAACCCTTAAGATTCGAACATAGGGGCGTGACGAAGATCTCCCCCACTACATGTCTACCTAGCGCCTCGCTCTTCTCCTGGTGGTGGAATGGGATGCAAGTGAGCAAACAAGCAAGTAGAACAAACAAGAGTTTACCCAGGTTCAGGCCACCTTGCGGTGTAAAACCCTACTTCCTGCTTTGGTGGATTGGCCTCACGAGGGCGCGAGTATGAACAAGTACAGTGGTTTCCCGAGTCCAGGAAGCGAGCCCAAGAAGGATGAGGAGGTTGGTGTTCTTGCTCTCTTTTCTCTGCTAAGTCCTAATGGGTTGGCCCTTCAATCATCCGTCCCCTCTACGCTAGGAACCCTAGCTACTTATATAGATGGCCAGGGTCCTCTTCCCCCGAAATGTTTAGGCGGGAAGGGAATCCTGAAGGAAATATGCCCTAGAGGCAATAATAAAGTTATTATTTATTTCCTTATATCATGATAAATGTTTATTATTCATGCTAGAATTGTATTAACCGGAAACATAATACATGTGTGAATACATAGACAAACAAAGTGTCACTAGTATGCCTCTACTTGACTAGCTCGTTAATCAAAGATGGTTATGTTTCCTAACCATGAACAATGAGTTGTTATTTGATTAACGGGATCACATCATTAAGTGAATGATCTGATTGACATGACCCATTCCATTAGCTTAGCACCCGATCGTTTAGTATATTGATATTGCTTTTCTTCATGACTTATACATGTTCCTATGACTATGAGATTATGCAACTCCCGTTTGCCGGAGGAACACTTTGTGTGCTACCAAACGTCACAACGTAACTGGGTGATTATAAAGTAGCTCTACAGGTGTCTCCAAAGGTACATGTTGAGTTGGCGTATTTCGAGATTAGGATTTGTCACTCCAATTGTCGGAGAGGTATCTCTGGGCCCTCTCGGTAATGCACATCACTTAAGCCTTGCAAGCATTGCAACTAATGAGTTAGTTGCGGGATGATGTATTACGGAACGAGTAAAGAGACTTGCCGGTAACGAGATTGAACTAGGTATGGGATACCGACGATCGAATCTCGGGCAAGTAACATACCAATGACAAAGGGAACAATGTATGTTGTTATGCGGTCTGACCGATAAAGATCTTCGTAGAATATGTAGGAGCCAATATGGGCATCCAGGTCCCGCTATTGGTTATTGACCGGAGAGGTGTCTCGGTCATGTCTACATTGTTCTCGAACCCGTAGGGTCCGCACGCTTAAGGTTTCGATGACAGTTATATTATGAGTTTATGAGTTTTGATGTACCGAAGGAGTTCGGAGTCCCGGATGAGATCGGGGACATGACGAGGAGTCTCGAAATGGTCGAGACGTAAAGATTGATATATTGGACGACTATATTCGGACATCGGAAAGGTTCCGAGTGATTCGGGTATTTTTCGGAGTACCGGGTAGTTACGGGAGAAGCAATGGGCCTGATGGGCTTTAGTGGGAAGAGGAGAAAGGGCCAAGGGGCTGCTGCGCCCCCCCCCTCCCCTCTGGTCCGAATTGGACTAGGGAAAAGGGGGCCGGCCACCTCTCCTTCTCCTTCACTTCCTTCTCCCTTCCTCCCCTCTTGGTGGACTCCTACTAGGACTTGGAGTCCTAGTAGGACTCCACATCCTGGCCGCACCAAGCCTTGGCCGGCCTCCTCCTCCTCCATCCTTTATATACTAAGGCAAGGGGCACCCCATAGACACAAGTTGATCCATGTGATCATATTCTTAGCCGTGTGCGGTGCCCCCTTCCACCATAATCCTTGATAATATTATAGCGGAGTTTAGGCGAAGCCCTGCTGCAGTAGTACATCAAGATCGTCACCACGCCGTCGTGCTGACGGAACTCTTCCCCGACACTTTGCTGGATCGGAGTCCGGGGATCGTCATCGAGCTGAACGTGTGCTAAAACTCGGAGGTGCCGTAGTTTCGGTGCTTGATCGGTCGGGCCGTGAAGACGTACGACTACATCAACCAAACGCTTCCGTTGTCGATCTACTAGGTATGTAGATCACACTCTCCCCTCTTTTTGCTATGCATCACCATGATCTTGCATGTGCGTAGGATTTTTTTTGAAATTACTACGTTCCCCAACAGTGGCATCCGAGCCTAGGTTTTATGTGTTGATGTTATATGCACGAGTAGAACACAAGTGAGTTGTGGGTGATATAAGTCATACTACTTACCAGCATGTCATACTTTGGTTCGGCGGTATTGTTGTATGAAGCGGCCCGGACCAACATTACGCGTACGCTTACGCGAGAACGGTTCTCCTGACGTGCTTTGCACATAGGTGGCTTGCGGGTGACAGTTTCTCCAACTTTAGTTGAACCGAGTGTGGCTACGTCCGGTCCTTGCGAAGGTTAAAACAGCACCAACTTGACAAACTATCGTTGTGGTTTTGATGCGTAGGTAAGATTGGTTCTTGCTTAAGCCCGTAGCA
Source organism: Triticum aestivum (assembly GCF_018294505.1). Taxonomy (NCBI): domain Eukaryota; kingdom Viridiplantae; phylum Streptophyta; class Magnoliopsida; order Poales; family Poaceae; genus Triticum; species Triticum aestivum. The sequence continues at coordinate 74,531,254 of NC_057800.1, forward strand.
GCCACGTAAAACTTGCAACAACAAAGTAGAGGACGTCTAACTTGTTTTTGCAGGGCATGTTGTGATGTGATATGGTCAAGACGTGATGAGATATAAGTTGTTGAATGAGATGATCATGTTTTGTTGAAGTTATCAGCAACTGGTAAAATCCTTATGGTTGTCTCTCTATTGCATGAGATGCAAGCGTCCAATAATTGCTTTACTTTATCGCTATGCGATAGCAATAGTTGCAAGAGCAATTGTTGGCGAGACGACCACGCGACGACACATTGATATAGATCAAGATGATGGAGATCATGGTGTCATGCTGGTGACGATATAGATCATGACAGTACTTTGGAGATGGAGATCAAAGAAGCAAGATGATGATGGCCATATCATGTCACATATTTTGATTGCATATGATGTTTATCTTTTATACATCTTACTTTTGCTTAGTTTGACGGTAGCATTTTAAGATGATCTCTCACTAATTATCAAGAAGTGTTCTCCCTGAGTATGCACCGTTGCGAAAGTTCTTCGTGCTGAGACACCACATGATGATCGGGTGTGATAGGCTCTACTTCAAATACAACGGGTGCAAAACAGTTGCACACGCGGAATACTCAGGTTATACTTGACGAGCCAAGCATATACAGATATGGCCTCGGAACACGGAGACCGAAAGGTCGAGCGTGAATCATATAGTAGATATGATCAACATAGTGATGTTCACCAATGAAACTACTCCATCTCACGTGATGATCGGACATGGTTTAGTTGATTTGGATCACGTGATCACTTAGAGGATTAGAGGGATGTCTATCTAAGTGGGAGTTCTTAAGTAATATGATTAATTGAACATAATTTATCATGAACTTAGTCCTGGTAGTATTTTGCAAATTATGTCGTAGATCAATAGCTCGCGTTGTTGCTTCCCTGTGTTTATTTTGATATGTTCCTAGAGAAAATTGTGTTGAAAGATGTTAGTAGCAATGATGCGGATTGGATCCGTGATCTGAGGTTTATCCTCATTGCTGCACAGAAGAATTATGTCCTTGATGCACCGCTAGGTGACATACCTATTGCAGGAGCAGATGCAGACGTTATGAATGTTTGGCTAGCTCAATATGATGACTACTTGATAGTTTAGTGCACCATGCTTAATGGCTTAGAATCGGGACTTCAAAGACGTTTTGAACGTCATGGACCATATGAGATGTTCCAGGAGTTGAAGTTAATATTTCAAGCAAATACCCGAGTTGAGAGATATGAAGTCTCCAACAAGTTCTATAGCTAAAAGATGGAGGAGAATCGCTCAACTAGTGAGCATGTGCTCAGATTGTCTGGGTACTACAATCGCTTGAATCAAGTGGGAGTTAATCTTCCTGATAAGATAGTGATTGACAGAATTCTCTAGTCACCATCACCAAGTTAATAGAACTTCATGATGAACTATAGTATGCAAGGGATGACGAAAACGACTCCCGAGCTTTTCATGATGATGAAATAAATGAAGGTAGAAATCAAGAAAGAGCATCAAGTGTTGATGGTAGACAAGACCACTAGTTTCAATAAAAGGGCAAAGGGAAGAAGGGGAAATTCAAGAAGAACGGCAAGCAAGTTGCTGCTCAAGTGAAGAAGCCCAAGTCTGGTCCTAAGCCTGAGACTAAGTGTTTCTACTACAAAGGGACTGGTCACTGGAAGCGGAACTACCCCAAGTGATTGGCAGATAAGAAGGATGGCAAAGTGAACATAAGTATATTTGATATACATGTTATTGATGTGTACTTTACTAGTGTTTATAGAAACCCCTCAGTATTTGATACTAGTTCAGTTGCTAAGATTAGTAACTCGAAACGGGAGTTGCAGAATAAACAGAGACTAGTTAAGGGTGAAGTGATGATGTGTGTTGGAAGTGGTTCCAAGATTGATATGATCATCACCGCAGACTCCCTATACTTTCGAGATTAGTGTTGAACCTAAATAAGTGTTATTTGGTGTTTGCGTTGAGCATGAATATGATTTGATCATGTTTATTGCAATACGGTTATTCATTTAAGTTAGAGAACAATTGTTGTTCTGTTTACATGAATAAAACCTTCTATGGTCATACACACCAACGAAAATGGTTTGTTGGATCTCGATTGTAGTCATACACATATTCATAATATTGAAACCAAAAGATGCAAAGTTAATAATGATAGTGCAACTTATTTGTAGCACTGTCGTTTAGGTCATATTGGTGTAAAGCGCATGAAGAAACTCCATGCTGATGGGATTTTGGAATCACTTGATTATGAATCACTTGATGCTTGCGAACCATGCCTCATGGGCAAGATGACTAAGACTCCGTTCTCCGGAGCGAGCAACTGACTTATTGGAAATAATACATAATGATGTATGCGGTCCGATGAGTGTTAAGGCTCACGGCAAGTATCATTATTTTCTGAACTTCACAGATGATTTGAGCAGATATGGGTATATCTACTTGATGAAACATAAGTCTGAAACATTTGAAAAGTTCAAAAAATTTCAGAGTGAAGTGGAAAATCATCGTGACAAGAAAATAAAGTTTCTACGATCTAATCGCAGAGACAAATATTTGAGTTACGAGTTTGGTCTTCAATTAAAACAATGTGGAATAGTTTCACAAACTCATGCCACATGGAACACCACAGCATAATGGTGTGTCCGAACGTCATAACCATACTTTATTGGATATAGTGCAATCTATGATGTCTCTTACCGATCTACCACTATCGTTTTGGGGTTATGCATTAGAGACAGCTGCATTCACGTTAATAGGGCACCATCTAAATCCGTTGAGACGACACCATATGAACTATGTTTTGGCAAGAAACCTAAGCTGTCGTTTCTTAAAGTTTGGGACTGCGATGCTTATGTGAAAAAGTTTCAACATGATAAGCTCGAACCCAAATCGGAGAAGTAAATCTTCATAGGATATCCAAAGGAAACTATTGGATACACCTTCTATCACAGATCCGAAGGCAAGACTTTTGTTGCTAAATTCGGAAACTTTCTAGAGAAGGAGTTTCTCTCGAAAGAAGTGAGTGGGAGGAAAGTAGAACTTGATAAGGTAACTGTACCTGCTCCATAATTGGAAAGTAGTTCATCACAGAAATCTGTTCCTATGACTCTTGCACCAATTAGTGAGGAAGATAATGATGATGATCATGTAACTTCAGATCAAGTTACTACCGAATCTCGTAGGTAAACCAGAGTGAGATCCGCACCAGAGTGGTACAGTAATCCTGTTCTGGGGGTCATGCTACTTGACCATGACGAACCTACGAACTATGAAGAAGCGATGGTGAGCCCAGATTCCGCAAAATGGCTTGAGGCCATGAAATCTGAGATGGGATCCATGTATGAGAACAAAGTATGGACTTTGGTTGACTTGCCCGATGATCGGCAAGCAATTGAGAATAAATTGATCTTCAAGAGGAAGACGGACGCTGATAGTAGTGTTACTATCTACAAAGCTAGAATTGTCTCAAAAGGTTTTCGACAAGTTCAAGGTGTTGAATACGATGAGAGTTTCTCACTCGTATCTATGCTTAAGTCTGTCCGAATCATGTTAGCAATTGCCGCATTTTATGAAATCTGGCAAATGGATAAACAAAACTGCATTCCTTAATAGATTTATTAAAGAAGAGTTGTATATAATACAACCAGAAGGTTTTGTCAATCCTAAAGGTGCTAACAAAATATGCAAGCTCCAGCGATCCATCTATGGACTGGTGCAAGCATCTCGGAGTTGGAATATACGCTTTCATAAGTTGATCAAAGCATATAGTTTTATACAGACTTGCGATGAAGCCTGTATTTACAAGAAAGTGAGTGGGAGCACTACAAAATTTTTGATAAGTATATGTGAATGACATATTGTTGATCGGAAATAATGTAGAATTATTCTGCAAAGCATAAAGGAGTTTTTTCAAAGAAAGACCTCGAAGAAGCTGCTTACATATTGAGCATCAAGATCTATAGAGATAGATCAAGACTGATAAGTTTTTTCAATGAGTACATACCTTGACAAGATTTTGAAGTAGTTCAAAATGGAACAGTCAAAGAAAGAGTTCTTGCCTGTGTCATAAGGTGTGAAATTGAGTAAGACTCAAAACCCGACCACGGCAGAAGATAGAAAGAGAATGAAAGTCATTCCCTATGCCTCAGCCATAGGTTCTATAAAGTATGCCATGCTGTGTACCAGATCTATTGTATACCCTACACTGATTGGCATGGGAGTACAATAGTGATCTAGGAGTAGATCACTGGACAGCGGTCAAAATTATCCTTACTGGAATAAGGATATGTTTCTCAATTATGGAGGTGACAAAAAGGTTCGTCGTAAAAAGTTACGTCGATGCAAGTTTTGACATAGATCTGGATGACTCTAAGTCTCGATCTAGATACATATTGAAAGTGGGAGCAATAAGCTAGAGTAGCTCCGTGCAGAGCATTGTTGACATAGAAATTCACAAAATACTTACGGATCTGAATGTGACAGACCCGTTGACTAAAATTATCTCACAAGCAAAACATGATCACACCTTAGTACTCTTTGGGTGTTAATCACATAGCGATGTGAACTAGATTACTGACTCTAGTAAACCCTTTGGGTGTTGGTCACATATCGATGTGGACTATGGGTGTTAATCACATGGTGATGTGAACTATTGCTAATAAATCACATGGCGATGTGAACTAGATTATTGACTCTAGTGCAAGTGGGAGACTGAAGGAAATATGCCCTAGAGGCAATAATAAAGTTATTATTTATTTCCTTATATCATGATAAATGTTTATTATTCATGCTAGAATTGTATTAACCGGAAACATAATACATGTGTGAATACATAGACAAACAAAGTGTCACTAGTATGCCTCTACTTGACTAGCTCGTTAATCAAAGATGGTTATGTTTCCTAACCATGAACAATGAGTTGTTATTTGATTAACGGGATCACATCATTAAGTGAATGATCTGATTGACATGACCCATTCCATTAGCTTAGCACCCGATCGTTTAGTATATTGCTATTGCTTTTTTTCATGACTTATACATGTTCCTCTGACTATGAGATTATGCAACTCCCGTTTGTTGGAGGAACACTTTGTGTGCTACCAAACGTCACAACGTAACTGGGTGATTATAAAGGAGCTCTACAGGTGTCTCCAAAGGTACATGTTGGGTTGGTGTATTTTGAGATTAGGATTTGTCACTCCGATTGTCGGAGAGGTATCTCTGGGCCCTCTCGGTAATGCACATCACTTAAGCCTTGCAAGCATTGCAACTAATGAGTTAGTTGCGGGATGATGTATTACGGAACGAGTAAAGAGACTTGCCGGTAACGAGATTGAACTAGGTATGGGATACCGACGATCGAATCTCGGGCAAGTAACATACCGATGACAAAGGGAACAACGTATGTTGTTATGCGGTCTGACCGATAAAGATCTTCGTAGAATATGTAGGAGCCAATATGGGCATCCAGGTCCCGCTATTGGTTATTGACCGGAGACGTGTCTCGGTCATGTCTACATTGTTCTCGAACCCGTAGGGTCCGCATGCTTAAGGTTTCGATGACAGTTATATTATGAGTTTATGAGTTTTGATGTACCGAAGGAGTTCGGAGTCTCGGATGAGATCGGGGACATGACGAGGAGTCTCGAAATGGTCGAGATGTAAAGATTGATATATTGGACGACTATATTCGGACATCGGAAAGGTTCCGAGTGATTCGGGTATTTTTCGGAGTACCGGGTAGTTACGGGAGAAGCAATGGGCCTTGATGGGCTTTAGTGGGAAGAGGAGAAAGGGCCAAGGGGCTGCTACGCCCCCCCTCCCCTCTGGTCCGAATTGGACTAGGGAAAAGGGGGCCGGCCACCTCTCCTTCTCCTTCACTTCCTTCTCCCTTCCTCCCCTCTTGGTGGACTCCTACTAGGACTTGGAGTCCTAGTAGGACTCCACATCCTGGCCGCACCAAGCCTTGGCCGGCCTCCTCCTCCTCCATCCTTTATATACTGAGGCAAGGGGCATCCCATAGACACATGTTGATCCACGTGATCATATTCTTAGCCGTGTGCGGTGCCCCCTTCCACCATAATCCTCGATAATATTGTAGCGGAGTTTAGGCGAAGCCCTGCTGCAGTAGTACATCAAGATCGTCACCACGCCGTCGTGCTGACAGAACTCTTCCCCGACACTTTGCTGGATCGGAGTCCGGGGATCGTCATCGAGCTGAACGTGTGCTAAAACTCGGAGGTGCCGTAGTTTCGGTGCTTGATCGGTCAGGCCGTGAAGACGTACGACTACATCAACCAAACGCTTCCGTTGTCGATCTACTAGGTATGTAGATCACACTCTCCCCTCTCGTTGCTATGCATCACCATGATCTTGCGTGTGCATAGGAAATTTTTTGAAATTACTACGTTCCCCAACAAATCCCACAATGGCCATTTGAGCGGGAACACAAGGACGCTCCTATCTTGACAAAAGGTGGTCTTCGCCTGCAAAGAGGGCAGGTGGTGACGTAGTGGTGGGCTCGGCGATGACATCCTTCCTGTCGTCCTTGCTGTCTTCGGTCTTGTTGCACCAAAGGGAAACCTTTGTCTCGCCCCTCGGGAACCTACGCCTGCGCGATCTCCGTTGCACCGATATGGAAACTGCGCATGCTGGCGTGCGGTGGCGCCCTCTGGCATAGCTCGTCATGGCTTGCGTCAGTGCCTCCTCCTGAGGCAGCCCTTGCCTTGAGATCTCCGCCCTCCCAAAGCAGCCTAGCTGAGGCCACTCTTGGGGAGAGGTCTTGGTCGCCCCTCCGGAGCAGCCTAGGTGAGGCCGCTCCCCGAGGAGGTCTTGGTCGTTCTCCTCGCGAGGGTATTGAGCAGCGGTCGATCAGCTAGGCCCTACCGGGCCATACCAGGAACGCGACGTGGGCCGCAGACACGCAAGTCTGGGTACCCTGGTTCCCAGTACGCCGACAGCAATAATTCTCAGGTCTCACAATTACTCATATCAATAGCATAATCAACTAGCGAGCCATAATAATAAATCTCGGATGACAACACTTTCTCAAAATAATCGTAATATGATATAACAAGATGGTATCTCGCTATCCCTTTCTGAGACCACAAAACATAAATGCAGAGCACCTTTAAAGATCAAGGACTGACTAAACATTGTAATTCATGGTAAAAGAGATCCAATCACAGTCACACCCAACATAGATTAATAGTGATGAATGCAAATGACAGCTGTGCTCTCCAGCTAGTGCTCTTTAATAAGAGGGTGATGACTCAACATAAAAGTAAATAGATAGGCCCTTCGCAGAGGGAAGCAGGGATTTGTAGAGGTGCCAGAGCTCGGCTTTGAAATAGAGATAAATAATATTTTGAGCGGTATACTTTCATTGTCAACATAGCAACTAAGAGATGGTGATATCTTCCATGTGACACACATTATAGGTGCTTCCCAAACAGAATGGTAAAGTTTATACTCCCCCTCCACCAACAAGCATCAATCCATGGCTTGCTCGAAACAACGAGTGCCTCCAACATACATCAGGTCCCAGGGGGAATTTTGTTTGCAATTAATTTTGATTTAGTTTGCATAAAGCATGGGACTAGGCATCTCGGTGACCAGCCATTTTCTCGTGAGTGAGGAGCGGAGTCCACTCCTCTTGAGAATAACCCGCCTAACATGGAAGATAAGGGCAGCCTTGGTTGCTACATGAGCTACTCGATTATACAAAACAGAATGTTTATTTGAAGGTTTAGAGTTTGGCACATACGAATTTACTTGGAACGGCAGGTAGATACCGCATATAGGAAGGTATAGTGGACTCATCTAGAATAACTTTGGGGTTTAAGGGATTGGATGCACAAGCAGTATTCCCGCTTAGTACAGGTGAAGGCTAGCAAAAGACTCGAAAGCGACCAACTAGAGAGCGACAACAGCCATGTTCATGTATTAAAATTAATAAACATTGGATGCAAGCATGAGTAGGATATAATCCACCATGAACATAAATATCGTGAAGGCTATGTTGATTTTGTTTCAACTACATGTGTGAACATGTGCCAAGTCAAGTCACTTAAATCATTCAAAGGAGGATACCATCCCATCATACCACATCATAACCATCTCAATAGCATGTTGGCACGCAAGGTAAATCATTATAATTCATAGCTAATCAAGCATCGCACAAGCAACTATGATCTCTAATTGTCATTGCAAACATGTTTATTCATAATAAGCTGAATCAAGAACGACGAACTCATCATATTTACAAAAACAAAAGAGGTCGAGTTCATACCAGCTTTTCTTATCTCAGTCGGTCCATCATATATCATCATAATTGCCTTTCACTTGCACGACCGAACGATGTGAATAATAATAAGAGTGCACGTGCATTGGACTAAGCTGGAATCTACGGACATTCAATAAAAAGGAGAAGACAAGGCAATAGGGGCTCTTGGTTAAATCAACAATCGTGCATATAAGAGCCACTTCAACAGTTTAATCATGGTCTTCTCCTACTGACCCCCAAAGAAAAGAAAAGAAATAAAAACTATTTACATGGGAAATCTCCCAACAAGCAAAAGAAGAACGGGAAATATTTTTGGGGTTTCTTTTTAATTACTACTACTACAGCAGGAAAGTAAACTACTACTAATTTTTTTGGTTTTTCTCAAGGTTTATCAAACACACAAGAAGAAAGCAGGAAAAAGAAAATAAACTAGCATGGATATTACAGTGAAAGAGTATGAGCACTGACATCTAGCAATGAGTGTGTGTGTGAACATAAATGTAATGTCGGTGAGAAATACGTACTCCCCCAAGCTTAGGCTTTTGGCCTAAGTTGGTTTATTGCCAGGGATAGCCTGGCGGATACCCGTACGTGTAGCTGGGGTCGTACGGTGACGAAGAGTAGTTGGGGTTGAACTGTGATGCAGCAGTTATCGCCTCCTGAGCTGCAGCGTGGAGACGGGCTCCCTCAGCTCTCCTCTCGTACTCATCTGCCTCCTCTCTGGTAATAGTATATCTTCCGTTTGCCTGGTAATCAAAGAAGGCAGGAGCAGGGAGAGTAATACGGACAACATGCCGTTTGTTAAAAATTAACCGATACTGGAGAGGTGACTCAGTCCTCTCAAAAAAGTGGTGGGAAACCATAGAATTAAAATCTAAATAAGCAGGAGGCAACTCCATGTCTCCGTCACGAACGTCTATCTCGAGAAATTTAGCTAAGCGGGTTGCATAAATTCCTCCAAAGAAATCTCCATTATATCTATTATGATGCAACCTACGAGCTACAATGGCTCCCATATGATAAGATCGGTCTCCTAACACAGCACTCTTGAGAATGCTGAGGTCAGGGACACACATGTGACAGGCTTCATCCTTAGCATTTATGCATCTACCTATGAAGAGGGCAAAATAATGTATAGTAGGAAAGTGAATGCTCCCTATGGTAGCTTGCGTTATATCTCTAGATTCCCCTACAGTTATACTAGCAAGAAAGTTTCTAAATTCATATTTAGGGGGATCCCTAATACTACCCCATGATGGAAGTTTGCAAGCAAAAGTGAAATCCTCTAAGTCCATGGTATAAGATTTATCATAAAGATCAAACATGACTGAAGGAGAATTACACGAATATGAATACTCAAACCTCCTCACAAAAGAACTTGTGAGATCATGATATTGGGGGCATTTGTCAGCTTCAAAATCCTCAAGACCGGCATTACGCAAATATGCGTTGAATTCTTCTTTAATTTCTACATGATCCATAAAATTTTCCGACGGCCATTCGCAAGGCCGTACTGGAGCGTCTCTTGGCGGTTCCTCGTCAGCATCACGCATAGCAAGCCTAGGTCCTTGCTTCTTAGAAGAACCACCTTGGAACATCTTTCTAAGCATCTTGCTTTTCTCTGAAAAAATTCTGAAATAATCTGAAATTTTTAGTAACTTCAAATAAAAGTGAACCAACTTCAATAAAACTGATAGCAACCACTCCTACAAGTGCCTAGGGCCTATATCAAGCATTAGAACTACTTGGAACCATATAAATTTGACATGCAAGCTCAAGAACAAGGTAACCTATGCAGCACAAATTTGCAAAGAATAAAGCACTAGAACAAAAACTAATTGGACCAATGGAGGAGTCACATACCAAGGAACAATCTCCCCAAGCAATTTTGCGAGAGGTGCTTTGAGCAAGGAGATCGAAAATCACAGCAAAGAGGGCTGGAACTCGTGCTTGAGTTGGTTTTTCGTGTTTGTGTGAGGAAGAAGGGTGCTGGAATAAGTGGAGAAGGGCCACCATGGGCCCACGAGGCAGGGGGATGCGCCCAGGGGGGTAGGGCACGCCCTCCACCCTCGTGGCCAGGTGGCAGCTCCCCCCGCGGTGATTTTTGCACAGTAAATCCTCAAATGTTCCCAAAAAAATCATATTAAATTGGCATGCCATTCTGAGGACTTTTATTTTCGGGATATTTTTATATTGCACAGATAAACCAGGAAACAGACAGAAAAATAATATTTTTACTTTATTTCTACTAAATGACAGAAAATATAAAGAGGGTACAAAAGGTTGTGCTTCTAGTTTCATTTATCTCATGCTCATCAAAAGGAATCCACTAACAGGGTTGATCAAGTCTTGTTAACAAACTCATTCCGATTAACATGAAACCGGAGAAATTTCGAATAACACTAGGTTACCTCAATGGGGATATGCACATCCCCAACAATAAGTATATCATATTTCTTTTTGACAGTAGGAAGAGGAAATTCAAAACCTCCAATAATAATCGATGGAATTTTTCCAATAGAGTTGATACTATGGACTTGAGATAGTTGATACTATGGACTTGAGATTGTTTCCTCGGAAAGTGTACTGTATGCTCATTACCATTAACATGAAAAGTGACATTGCCTTTGGTGCAATCAATAACAGCCCCTGCAGTATTAAGAAAAGGTCTTCCAAGAATAATATACATACTATCATCCTCGGGAATATCAAGAATAACAAAGTCCATTAAAATAGTAACGTTTGCAACCACAACAGGCACATCCTCACAAATACCGACAGGTATAGCAGTTGATTTATCAGCCATTTGCAAAGATATTTTAGTAGGTGTCAACTTATTCAAGTCAAGTCTACGATATAAAGAGAGAGGCATAACACTAACACCGGCTCCAAGATCACATAAAGCAGTTTTAACATAGTTTATTTTAATGGAGCATGGTATAGTAGGTACTCCTGGGTCTCCAAGTTTCTTTGGTATTCCGCCCTTAAAAGTATAATTAGCAAGCATGGTGGAAATTTCAGCTTCCGGTATGTTTCTTTTATTTGTAACAATACCTTTCATGTATTTAGCATAAGGATTCATTTTGGCATATCAGTCAATCGCATACGCAAAAATATAGGTCTAATCATTTCAGCAAAGCGCTCACAATCCTCATCATCCTTTTTCTTGGATGGTTTGGGAGGAAATGGCATGGTTTTCTGAACCCAAGGTTCTCTTTCTTTACCATGTTTCCTAGCAACAAAATCTCTCTTATCATAACGTTGATTCTTTGATTGTGGGTTATCAAGATCAACAGCAGGTTCAATTTCTACATCATTATCATTACTAGGTTGAGCATCATCATGAACATCATCATTAAAATTTTCACTAGGTTCATGTTCATTACCAGATTGTGTTTCAGCATCAGACATAGAGATATCATTTGGATTATCAGGTGGTTTAGCAATAGGTTCACTAGAAGTTTGCACAGTTCTATCATTTTTCTTTTTCTTCTTTTTAGAAGCACTAGGTGCATCAATATTATTTCTCTGAGAATCTTGCTCAATTCTCTTAGGGTGGCCTTCAGGATACAAAGGTTCCTGAGTCATTCTACTAGTTCTAGTAGCCACTCTAACAGCATAATCATTTTTCTTACTATTCATTTCATGGAGCAATTCTTTTTGAGCTTTGAGTACTTGTTCTACTTGAGTGGTAACCATAGAAGCATGTTTGCTAACAAGTTTAAGTTCACCTCTAATATTAGCCATATAATCACCCAAGTGTTTAATCATATCGGAATCGTAATTCAATTGTCTACCAAAATAAGCATTAAAATTTTCCTGTTTGACAATAAAGTTATCAAACTCTTCTAAGCATTGTCTAGCAGACTTGTAGTGAGGAATATCACCTTCAACAAATCTATAGAGAGAATTTACCTTTACTACCTGTGTCGGGTTATTGGGATTAGGAGGTTCTTCAATAGGTAATGGATCAAGATCATATGTTTCTTCAACAGGCGGTAAATTAAGACCATGTATTTCTTCAATAGGAGGTAAATTCTTAACATCTTCAGCTTTAATACCTTTTTCTTTCATAGATTTCTTTGCCTCTTGCATATCCTCGGGACTGAGAAATAGAACACCTCTCTTCTTCGGAGTTGATTTAAGAATAGGATCATTAATTGGAGTGGGAGTTGGCTCAGGAGCTGGCTCAAGAGGTGCCCAATTATTTTCATTTGTCAACATATTATTCAATAGAATTTCAGCTTCATCCGGTGTTCTTTCCCTGAGAAGAGAACCAGCACAACTATCCAGGTAATCTCTGGAAGCATCGGTTAGTCCATTATAAAAGATATTTCATGTTTCTTAAGAGGATGATTAGGGAAAGCATTAAGCAACTTGAGAAGCCTCCCCCAAGCTTGTGGGAGACTCTCTTCTTTAATTTGCACAAAGTTGTATATTTCCTTTAAAGCAGCTTGTTTCTTATGAGCAGGGAAATATTTAGCAGAGAAGTAATAAATCATATCCTGGGGACTACGCACACAACCAGGATCAAGAGAGTTAAACCATATCTTAGCATCACCCTTTAATGAGAACGGAAATATTTTCAGTATATAAAAGTAGCGCGATCTCTCATCATTAGTGAATAGGGTGGCTATATCATTTAATTTAGTAAGATGTGCCACAACAGTTTTAGATTCATAGCCATGGAAAGGATCAGATTCAACCAAAGTAATTATATCAGGATCAACAGAGAATTCATAATCCTTATCAGCAACACAGATAGGTGAAGTAGCAAAAGCAGGGTCAGGACTCATTTTATCTTTAAGTGATTCTTTGTTCCATTTAATTAATAGCCTTTTAAGTTCATGACGATCTCTACAAGCTAGAATAGCGGCAGAAGACTCCATATCAAAAACATAACCCTCAGGAATAATAGGCCTATCTTCATCATCACTTTCATCATTATAATCAGATTCAATAATTTCTTTCTCTCTAGCCCTAGCAATTTGTTCATTAAGAAATTCACTAAGGGGCACAGTAGTATCAGGCATAGAAGTAGTTTCATCATAAGTATCATGCATAGCAGAAGTGGCATCATCAATATCATGCGACATATCGGAACAAATAGAAGAAGCAGGTTTAGGTGTCACAAGCTTACTCATAACAGAAGGTGAATCAAGTGCAAGGCTAGATGGCAGTTCCTTACCTCCCCTCGTAGTTGAGGGATAAATTGTTGTCTTAGAGTCTTTCAAGTTCTTCATAGTGTCCAGCAGATATAAATCCCAAGTGACTCAAAGAATAGAGCTATGCTCCCCGGAAACGGCGCCAGAAATTAGTCTTGACGACACACAAGTATAGGGGGTTGCAACAGCTTTCGAGGGTAGAGTATTCAACCCAAATTTATTGATTCGACACAAGGGGAGCCAAAGAATATTCTCAAGTATTAGCATCTGAGTTGTCAATTCAACCACACCTGGAAACTTAGTATCTGCAGCAAAGTGTTTAGTAGCAAAGTAATATGATAGTGGTGGTAGTGGTAACAAAAGAGTAAAGAAAGCAAAGTAATATTTTTGGTGTTTTGTAGTGATTGTAACAGTAGCAATGGAAAAGTAAATAAGCATAAACTAGTATATGGAAAGCTCGTAGGCATCGGATCAGTAATGGATAATTATGCCGGATGTGGTTCATCATGTAACAGTCATAACATAGGGTGACACAAAACTAGCTCTAATTCATCAATGTAATGTAGGCATGTATTCCGTATATAGTCATACGTGCTTATGGAAAAGAACTTGCATGACATCTTTTGTCCTACCCTCCCGTGGCAGCGGGGTCCTATTGGAAACTAAGGGATATTAAGGCCTCCTTTTAATAGAGAACCGGAACAAAGCATTAGCACATAGTGAATACATGAACTCCTCAAACTATGGTCATCACCGGGAGTGGTCCCGATTATTGTCACTTTGGCGTTGCCGGATCATAACACATAGTAGGTGACTATAGACTTGCAAGATGGGATCAAGAACTCACATATATTCATGAAAACATAATAGGTTCAGATCTGAAATCATGGCACTCGGGCCCTAGTGACAAGCATTAAGCATAGCAAAGTCATAGCAACATCAATCTCAGAACATAATGGATACTAGGGATCAAACCCTAACAAAACTAACTCGATTACATGGTAAATCTCATCCAACCCATCACCGTCCAGCAAGCCTACGATGGAATTACTCACGCACGGCGGTGAGCATCATGAAATTGGTGATGGAGGATGGTTGATGATGACGACGGCGATGAATCCCCCTCTCCGGAGCCCCGAACGGACTCCAGATCAGCCCTCTCGAGAGGTTTTAGGGCTTGGCGATGGCTCCATATCGTAAAACGCGATGGTTTCTTCTCTCCTATTTTTTTCTCTCCGAAAGCAAATATATAGAGTTGGAGTTGGCGTCGGAGGGTCTCCAGGGGGCCCACGAGGTAGGGGGCGCGCCCTAGAGGGGGGCGCGCCCCCCACCCTCATGGATAGGGTGTGGGCCCCCTGGTCATCATCTTTAGCGAGTATTTTTTATTATTTTTTATAAGACATCCCATGGAGTTTCAGGTCATTCCGAGATATTTTGTTTTCTGCACATAAAACAATATCATGGCAATTCTGCTGAAAACAGCGTTAGTCCGGGTTAGTTTCATTCAAATCATACAAGTTAGAGTCCAAAACAAGGTCAAAAGTGTTTGGAAAAGTAGATACGACAGAGACGTATCAGCGCCCAGGGGGTGGGCGCGCCCTCCACTCTCGTGGCCTGGTGCTTTCCCCTCCTGTAGTGATTTCAATGCCTAAAATCCTCAAATATTCCATAAAAAATCATACTAAATTTGCAGGGCATTTGGAGCACTTCTATTTTCGGGATATTTTTTAATGCACGGATAATTCAGAAAACAGAGAGATAATACTATTTTTGCTTTATTTATTCTAAATAACAAAAAGTAAAAAGTGGGTACAGAAGGTTGTGCCTTCTAGTTTCATCCATCTCATGATCATCAAAATGAATCCACTAACAAGGTTGATCAAGTCTTGTTAACAAAATCATTCCAAATAACACGGAACCGGAGAAATTTCGAATAACACTAAGTTACCTCAACGGGGATATGAAAATCCCCAACAATAAGAATATCATACTTTTTCTTGACAGTAGGGAGAGGAAATTCAAAACCTCCAATAATGATAGTTGGAACTTTTCCAATAGAATTGATGCTATGAACTTGAGATTGTTTCCTCGGAAAGTGTATCGTATGCTCATTACCATTAACATGAAAAGTGACATTGCCTTTGTTGCAATCAATAACAGCCCCTGCAGTATTCAAAAAAGGTCTACCAAGCATAATCGACATACTATCGTCCTTGGGAATATCAAGAATGACAAAGTCCGTTAAGATAGTGACATTTGCAACCACAACAGGCACATCCTCACAAATACCGACAGGTATAGCAGTTGATTTATCGGCCATTTGCAAAGATATTTCAGTAGGTGTCAACTTATTCAATTCAAGTCTATGATATAAAGAGAGAGGCATAACACTAACACCGGCTCCAAGATCACATAAAGCAGTTCTAACATAATTTCTTTTAATGGAGCATGGTATAGTTGGTACACCCGGATCTCCAAGTTTCTTTGGTATTCCACCCTTAAAAGTGTAATTAGCAAGCATGGTGGAAATTTCAGCTTCTGGTATCTTTCTTTTGTTTGTGATGATATCCTTCATATATTTAGCATAAGGATTTACTTTGAGCATATCAATTAAGCACATACGTAAGAAAATAGGTCTAATCATTTTAGCAAAGCGCTCAAAATCCTCATCATCCTTTGTCTTGGATGGTTTAGGAGGAAAGGGCATGGGTTTCTGAACCCATGGTTCTCTTTCTCTCCCATGCTTCCTAGCAACAAAATCTCTCTTATCGTAACGTTGATTGTCACGACCGGTTTTCCAATAAAAATGTTTATTGAGAAACCGATCTTTTGAGTCCAGTATGAGGAAAATCCTCCTTACTGGTAGACAAAATCTTGATACAATAAGCCAGAAGCATATAATATATTACAAGGTCGAGCTAAGGCTGCTCAACAAATTATTACAAGCACGCCAATAATTATACATAATGGCGGATATGACACAGTGGTGTGGTGGCATACTACTGACTCGAGATAAAAGTGGTGGTGGAATATCATAGTGGAGAGTGGATAACATGACTCCTAAACTGGCAGCTCATCGAGCGTCAAGGTGAGGCTCGATGAATTTATTCGGGTAGCGGAAGCGGATATAATACAGAGACCAAATCCAGGGTCGCATGAGACTGACTGGGACTCCTCTAGGCGTCTGACTCGCTATCGAACTCTTCATCCATGAGATCGCCTTCGCCAACATCTGGCCAAATCAACAAGCCAGGTGAGTACTTTGAAAGTACTCGAAAGACAGTTCGGACATGAGATATAACAAATGCATGCATGAATGCGTCATGAGTAATTATTAATGCACATTCAAATTAATAATTATTGCAACAACATGGTAAGTAAAAAAAGGAGTCGGGCGGTAGTCTTCCCGAAATCCCAACAAATTAACTGAAAAGCCGATCGGGTGTCTGGAGTGACGCCTTGAAGGGTGAACAAATAAATAATCATGCCGCAGTCGGGCGTCTAAGCGACACCACGAAAAGGGCTTATATTCAGAAGAAAATGACATGCGTGCCACAGTCGGACGTCGGAGCGACATCGCAGAAAGGGCTTATATCGCAGGTAAATAACAAGTGTGCCACAGTCGGACGTTTGAGCGACATCACAGAAAGGGCTTATAATAAAAAGTAAATAACAGGCGTGCCACAGTCGGACGTCTGAGCAACATCATAGAAAGGGCTTATACTGAAAAGTAAATAACAAGCGTGCCACAGTCGGATGTCTGAGCGACATCATAGAAAGGGCTTATATCAAAAGTAAAGGACAATTGTGCCACAGTCAGACGTCTATGCGACATCGCAGAAAGGGCTTAAATTTCATTATTCATAACTGTTAATCTCACAACGATATAATACTCATAGGAAATATTCAACACATAATAATAAACGGGTTAGTCCATCCACAGGAATAAGCATTTAACCGGACTTAACACTCATGTGGTTCACCGGAGTTTCTGTCACTGAGACTGACATTTGACAAGAAAAGTTGAACACAATACTTGGACATGGATAAGATGATTAAAGGGTTTTTTGACTCTGCAGAGTTTGTACTAGAATTACCCACAACCAATGGATTTCCGTAGTCACGAAGGACTAGTTCCGTTTACGGTATTTCGGAAGAAACACATCTAACCAGTACACACCCATCCCACCTCACGATGCCAGGAATCACCCTAGAGAACGTTCAAGAAAAACTTTGAGACGGGGAGATCACAATCTTGAATAGCATGGGAGCAAATTTATATACACGCGCTCTAAGGGGTGCCCCCCTCTCGGTCCCAATCGGAAACACCCATGCCCCCTGACCGGATGACTGGCTTTAATCCAGGGCCATGGAACCATCATCACGGCCTCTCCATTTGGTGTGTACCAGGAAAGTGGTTTACAACTTACTAAGCCATATTCCTTGCGGAAAACATGTGGTAGTACGGGAAGGGAAACGGATGGAAACTGGACCGATACGGGTTGACACTGAAGTCAAATAGTCTGGCATAAGACTAGCATGCTACAACACTGCCATCTTACCCATTCTCATGCCAACACATGGCCATGCAAACTCACATCCAACAACTTATGGATTTTCGAAACTCACTTGCCTCAACTTTGCATATAATATGACATTCATCGAAATGCTCATAAACATGTCATGAAACTACTTAATGCAAACATGCCAATGACACTCATCATATCAAAAGTTCAAACATGCTTGCCTGGTTCAGAGTAGTCGGAGCCTAGCTCGGTGAAGTTCGCGGTTCCGTCACCTCCTTCGGTATCTACGGTGTAAAGAAACATACGCGCTAACGTAAATACCTTGAGGTGCACAAAAAATATTCCAAATATTTTTCAAATAAATCTGATAAAAAACTAGACAAAAATTTAAAGAGGACAGAAAAAGAATCAATCAAAAATCATTTTTTAAGTTATAAAGGTTTTAGTCCAGGGACTCATCTGTGATGAAACAGAAAGTTTCCATGGGCCAACTTATAAAAACAGAAAACGCTTCGTTTGAGAATACGCCGGCCCAGAGGGGAGACGTACTTTGGCAGAAGGCACCTTCAGAAAACGTTTCGTTTAAAAGAAAAGAGATACTGGCGAGGGGGTCTCACCCGTCAGGTTTGAAATTTCAAACGGGGGGAGGAACAGAGCGCGTCGGCGCCCGAGAGCTGCGGTGGTCGCCGGCGGCGATCCACGGTGAGTTAGGAGGATCGGAGGGTACCTACGTGCTCAGTGTGTTCTTCCGCGTCGGTGGGTGGTGGTGGTGGTCGTCGGTGAGCACCACGTCGACGGCGGTCCTTGCTCCGGTGGACGGCGGCTCGGGTGGAGTTGGATCTCGTCGGGGAGGGCTGCGAAGGTCAAATTGAAGCTTGGGTTTGATCAATGGGTGCTCGAGGAGGCTACTAACGAGGTTTGGGCGTCGGGGATGGCCTCACCGGAGTGGATCGAGTTGGTGGCCGGGGCGGAACGAGGCGGCCGGAGTTGGGGGGGGAGACCTCCTCGAGGTCCTCCTAGTGGCCTGGCGTGGTGTCTGTGGGGTGCAGTGGTGGTGCGTGTTCGAGGGCGAGCTCGGGGCCCCTTTTTATAGGCGATCCAAGGCGCTGGCCGTGAACGGGGATCTCCAGCGATGGTTACGGCGGCGCAGTGCTTGGTCGGGGGAGATTAGGGAGTTGGGCGTCATCGTGGAGGTCTACTGGTCCCATTCAGACGCTAAACGGACTTGGATTAGGAGCTTGAGTGGGTTTCGACGGAACGGGGCGGCGCGGGCCCGTCGGCGGCAGAGAGTGTGCCCCGTGCTTGCCGAGCCACGGCGACGGTGTTGCGGGGTACGCTGGCGTGCATGAGGCCACGCGGAGGGCAGGGGAGCATTGGGCGGCGCCGAATGGCGTTGCGAGCTAGCGCTGTCTTCTGTTGGCCGCCACGGGTGGTGCTGCCACCGCAAAAGCTGCCAACTCCGGCGATGCTCGCCGCCATCGATGCCTGCACCCGTCCAGGAGGGCGTGCGGTGCTCTGGTCAGGGAGGAGAGGTCGTGCGCAACGCGCCAGGGTGCACAGTTGATCGATGACAAGTCTCTGATGAAGAAACAACACTGTAAAACTCTGAAACTCTGAATTTTACTGAAAGTGCACAGTAACAGTGCTGGCCAGGTGTTCGACAAAATGATTTTGGTATGTGGGAGGTTCTCCTTGAGCTGATTTTTGGTGGGGTGGCCTCTCATTGTATCTGGGGGCTGCCTGAATTTTGGTGGAATTTTTGGAGAAGAGATTATATGAATTTCATCAAATTTGACAAATCTGGTCCAAACTTGCAGAGGTTGAAACTTGAAAATTTTGAAAAGGAGAAGAGTGGATCTTGATGGTTCTAGGTTGTGGGTGCTAAGGACTATCCAGAGGAGTTGTTTTGAGATCAAAACTCAACGGCAATTAGGTACTTGCTTTGAAAATCACCTAGGCTCAAAATAAATGACAGAATTGATTTGGGAGATAAAATAAATGAAATAAAATCCAAAAATGGTTTGGACTTGTTGGAACAGAAAGTTTTGATTGCTCCAAAATGTAGGGAGGGGTTTTGGGAGGTTTTATCACATGAGGCATGGTAAAACCATGGGTGGTTTCAAAATGAGAGAAGTCCCAAAACTCCTAGGGTTTCTTTTTGAAGAAATAAATAAATCCCAAGAATTTATTTGAGAAGGGAATAATCAGAAGGAAGTTTTCATAATTCAAACACCAGAGTTGAAGAAGATACAGAGTAAAAAAATAAAATCCTTGCCAAGGAAAATAAAAAGTTTTGAGAGAGAGGTTTTAGGAAGAATTTAAATGACCTTCTTCAAATCCAACAAGGTTTTTGCTGAAAACCAAATGAAATTTTTTGGAGTGTCACAACACCTACCCCCTTAGGAAAAATCTCGTCCCCGAGATTTCAGCTGATCCTCAAATAAGTGTGGATGTTCTGTCCGAAGAAAATCCTCTCTTTCCCAAGTTGCTTCACTCTCGGTGTGATTGCTCCACTGAACTCTGAAAAACTTGATGGTTTTCTGTCGGGTCCTCCTTTCAGACTCCTCTAATATTTTTACTGGATGTTCCCGATAGGTGAGGTTTGTCTGTACGTCAATGTTCTCATGGGATACCTGCTTTTCTGGGTTGCTTACGCACTTCCTCAATTGCGAGACGTGGAACACGTCGTGGACATCGGATAATTCTTCAGGTAAGTCTAGCTGGTAGGCTACAGTGCCCCTTCGTGCCACTATACAGAATGGTCCAATGAATCTTGGTGCTAGCTTTCCCTTAATCTTGAATCGTTGCAGGCCCCTCATAGGTGATACTCATAGGTATACAAATTCACCGGGATCGAATCTGACCTCACGATGTTTCTGATCATAATAACTCTTCTGTCGGCTTTGAGCGGTCTTGAGTCGGTCCCTGATTAGCTTGACCTTTTCCTTGGCATCTTTGAGCATGTCTGGGCCGAAGATACGGCTGTCTTCGGTTTCTGACCAATTTAGCGGGGTACGACATCTCCGTCCGTATAGGGCTTCAAAAGGTGCCATTTGCAGGCTGGCCTGGTAACTGTTGTTGTATGCGAACTCGGCATATGGCAGGCTTTCTTCCCAACTGGTCCCATAGGTGAGGACACATGCTCTTAGCATGTCTTCTAGAATTTGTTTTACGCATTCAGCCTGTCCATCAGTCTGGGGATGGTAGGCTGTACTGAAGACCAGTTGAGTTCCCAGAGCCTGTTGTAAATGATCCCAGAATCTCAAGACGAACTGAGTGCCTCTGTCGGATAGTATAGTCTTCGGGACTCCATGCAGACAAACTATACGGGAGAGATAAATCCTGGCAAGCCACTGAGTGGTGTAGGTTGTCTTCACTGGAATGAAATGTGCCACCTTGGTTAATCTATCGGTGATGACCCATATGGCATCATTCCCGTGTCGTGACCGAGGTAGTCCGACAATGAAATCCATCCCTATTTCATCCCATTTCCACTCAGGTATTTTGTTTGGTTGCAATAGTCCGGCTGGTCTTTGATGCTCAGCTTTTATGCGTTGACAAGAATCGCAACATGCAATGAAAGTGGATATATCCCTCTTCATATCGTGCCACCAAAATCTTTCCTGGATATCCTTATACATTTTGGTTCCTCCAGGGTGGATCGAATATGGAGCGGTGTGGGCTTCAGCTAGAATTTGCTGCTTGAGGTCCTCTATATTTGGCACGCAGAGTCTGTCTCCGTACCATAATGTTCCCTCATCGTCTATGACGAATTCCGAGGCCTTGCCCATGCTCACCTTTCCTTTTATGCCTTCGATGTTGGGGTGCCCATGCTGAGTTTCTTTAATTCTTTCCACAAGGTTGGGTTGCACTTCCAAATTTGTTATGGTGCCTTTCGCGACCATCATTAAGTTGAGTTTGGAAAATTCTTGTTGGAATTCAGGTCTCAAGCCTTGTAGACTGTTGTCATCCGAGCTGGGTGTAACACCCTCGATGCGACTATAGCTCCCACGTGTCGAGGCACGACTTAGAGACATAGTCGCATTGAAGGCATATGTCGCAAGTTAGGCAATCTTCACAACATCCCATGTAATATAATAATAAAGGGGAGATAACAATAGTTGGCTTACACTCTCCACGTCAATCAAGTACATAAATAACATTACATCAACCAAACACTCATGGCCCGACTACGGCGCCAAAATAAAAGATAACCCAACAAGCGACACGGTCCCAATCACCCCCAACTGGGCACCACTACTGATCATCGGGAAAGGAAACATAGTAACGTTGAGAGTCTTCATCAAACTCCCACTTGAGCTCATACACGTCTGCTGGAGCGGAATCATCAGGCCCTGCATCTGGTGTAATAGTAATCTGTGAGCCACAGGGACTCAGCAATCTCACGCCCTCGCGATCAAGACTATTTAAGCTTATAGGTAAGGCAAGGTAAAATATGAGTGGAGCTGCAGCAAGCGACTAGCAAATATGGTGGCTAACTTATTTGCAAAGAGAGCGAGAAGAGGAGGCAAAGCGCGAGCGAGAAACTAGAGAACCACCTGCGCAAACATTACTCCAACACCGTGTCCACTTCCCGGACTCCGCCGAGAAGAGGCCATCACGGTAACACACTTGGTTGATTCATTTTAATTAAGTTAAGGTTCAAGTTATCTACAACCGGACATTAACAAATTCCCATCTGCCCATAACCGCGGGCACGGCTTTCGAAAGTTCAAATCCCTGCAGGGGAGTCCCAACTTAGCCCATGACAAGCTCTCACGGTCAATGAAGGAATAGACCTCCTCCCAAGACATTCCGATCAGACTCGGTATCTCGGTAATTCAAGACACTTCGACAGGTTAAAACAAGACCAGCAACACCGCCCGAATGTGCTGACAAATCCCGATAGGAGCTGCACATATCTCTTTCTCAGGGCACACTCAGATTGTCCTAGGTACGGGTAGGCCAGCCCAGAGTTGCCCCTGGTGGCCACTGGTAGCTGACAGGTGGACCAACACTCAGAGGAGCACTGGCCCGGGGGGGTTAAAATAATGATGACCCTTGAGTCTGCAGAACCCAAGGGAAAGAAAAGGCTAGGTGGCGAATGGTAAAACCAATGTTGGGCATTGCTGGAAAAGCTTTAATCAAGGCGAACTATCAAGGGGTTCCCATTATAACCCAACCGCGTAAGGAACGCAAAATCCGGGAACATAACACCGATATGACGGAAACTAGGGCGGCAAGAGTGGAACAAAACACTAGGCGAGAGGCCGAGCTTTCCACCCTTTACCAACTATATAGATGCAATAAGATAACATAGCAATATAATGATACCCCAACAAGTAAATAAAAGATGTTCCAACAAGGAACGGCCTCCAATCTTCACCTGCAACTAGCAACGCTATAAGAGGGGCTAAGCAAAGCGGTAACATAGCCAATCAACGGTTTGCTAGGACATGGTGGTTTAGAGGTTTGACATGGCAATTTGGGAGGCTTGCAAGCAAGTGGTAGGCATCGTAGCATTGGCATAGCAAAAGAGCGAGCAAACTAGCATAGCAAAATAGTGGTGATTTCGAGGGTATGATCATCTTGCCTACACAGTTGTCAGAGTTGACTGGATCCTCGAAAGCAAACTCAACGGGCTCCTCGTTAGCGAACTCGTCTCCCGGCTCTACCCAAACAAGACAAACAAGCAACAATGATACAATCAACCACGTGCAAACTCAAACAACGCAATGCAAAGATGGTATGCTATGCGGGATGTGATGCGGGATGCAAAATGCAAGATATGACAGGAAATGCATGAACCTGACCTCAACTTGGAATTCCAAGTGTGCCACTAGAAAGATGAGACGAAATTGCTTGAAAACGATATAAAGAACGCCGGAATCGGAGTTACGGTTTGGAAATGGCAAGCGATTCAAATATGACACCGGTCTGCGATTTACAGCAAGTAGGCATCTAAATGCAACGAAATGAACATGCTACAGCACCCAAACATGACAACAAAATACATGGCAGGGATGCACACAAGATTATTAACAAAAGTCTAGCACTGAGCTACGGGCAATTCATCCATTAACAGGTTCAAACAAGCATGGCAAAAATGCGTATGACAAACAGATCTCAGACTTAGTGAAATTAACACTTGTCTGGAATTTCAGATCAGGTAGCCCTCTTCGGAGCAACAAAACTACATGCTACAGGACCTGAACATGGCAAAGTAAAGCATGGCATGGAGCTACTCAAAGAGCTTAACAAAAGTCCCTTAGTGACCTTGAGCCAAAAGGGATCAGAAAATACAATTGCAAGCACGTGAACATAGCAAAAACATAATCAGTTTTCAGACTTGCTGAAAACTGGCACATGCTGAAACATAACTCAAGTAGGCATGTTTACGAGCTCGATGCACTCACTACGGTGCAAGTCATGGCAAGAAAAGCATACACCCACCAAGAAGGCACAAAATGCAAACTAGACATGCCAAGAACAATAGCATAGTATGCACGGATCAACTACAACATCGTCAGCAAAATTATAAACAAGTTGACAATCTGCCCAGATTCACGAAGTAGCAAAAGTAGAGCTCGATTGACTCAAGCTAGATTGCTCCATAATTGCAAACAAAGACATGGATGGATAGAGCACTACAATATTAACAAAACATCCTTACTGATCATCCTCAAAAGAGGCACGGATCACTAGGAAACAACATGAACATATGGCAATATGAGATAAATAGGTCAAGGACTTAGTGGATTTACTAAGTCCCTGAAAACAGAATTAGCAAGTGCACCACTTTGCAAGCTTGCACAAGTCACCACACACATCACAAAAATACATGGGTTGCACCTCTGGAAAGATGACAAAACCCTTAACAAAATACATGTAGGGCATCAGGGCATAGCATGCACACATTAATCATGGCAAAAATGACAAAAACCTAAATGGAGTAGCAGATCTGACAATTAACGCAAGTAGCCCTCTTCTAACAGCATTTCGGGCATCAAGATGAGCTCAAATGAAAATGATGCAATGGAATGAAATGATGTCCTCTCCGAGATGAACATTTTGATATGCTATATGCATGAATCGGAGCTACGGATGCAAAGTTACGGAGCCGTGAACATGAGCACATGGACTGAGATTTCGGGGACTTAGTGGAATTATACCCCGCGGAAACGTCAACGGCGGACGGGGTGGAGCGGGGCGGAGCGGTCCAGGCGCGGGTGAGGCGTGTTTGGTTGGCCGCGCCGGTGGATCTGATCCAGGCGGGGGTGCCGGGGCGGATCCGGCGAAGTTCGCCTCTCCGGCGACGAGCATGAGGGCGGCGGTGCCATTGCCGGCGTGGAAGTAGGGCGGCGTTCTCCGGCGACGTTGACCGCGGCCGGATCCATGTGACGGCGAGTCAGCGGCGAGCGTAAGTGGTGGCAGCGTTGCGGATCCAGACGGCGCGAGAGATGCCGGCGCGGGCGGCCGGTGGGCGAGCTCGCCGGCGGGAGGTGCAGCAAGCCGGCGGAATGCGGCGGAGAAGGCGGGGCGGCGGAGAAGGCGGAGGAGAAAAGGGCGGCGACGCACGGGCTCGGCAGCGGGGATCTGGCCCGGTCGGCGCGGAGGAGGGCCGGGCGCGGGCCGCGGCGGGCCTCGGCGGCGCGCGCGAGAGGAGAGAGAGGCGGGCGACGGGTGGCGGCGTCCGGTTGGTTGGCGACAGCGGGGGGGTGACGTGGCGCGACGCCACTGGCCGGAGCGAGGTGGAGGGCGGACATGTCCGTCGGTGGAGGAAACGTTCGGGCGCGAGGTGGAAGAGGACTAGGGTTTGTACCGCGAATATTTCGGAGGGGATCATATATTTATAGGTAGAGGGAGCTAGGAGAGTCCAAATGAGGTGCGGTTTTCGGCCACGCGATCGTGATCGAACTACCGAGATGATGGAGGAGGCTTAGGTGGGTTTTGGGCCAAATTGGAGGGGTGTTGGGCTGCAACACACACGAGGCCTTTTCGGTCCCTCGATTAACCGTTGGAGTATCAAACGAAGTCCAAATGATACGAAACTTGACACGCGGTCTACCGGTAGTAAACCAAGGCCGCTTGGCAAGTCTCGGTCCAATATGGAAATGTTTAATCCCCAGACACGAAAGAAAGCTAGAAATGACCACCGGAGGAGAATGAAGCGCCGGAATGCAAAACGGACAACGGGGAAAATGCTCGGATGCATGAGACGAACACGTATGCAAATGAAATGCACATGATGGCATGATATGCAATGCATGACACGCAAGCAATGACACGGCAACAACAACGAATAACTGGACGACACCTGGCACATCGGTCCCGGGGCGTCACAACACTCCACCACTACGAGAGGATCTCGTCCCGAGATCTAGAATGGCACCGGAGGGAAAAACGGAAGAGAAAAAAGAAGAGGTAAAACTAAGTTGCTTCTTTGACAAACGAGTGAAACCAAAGAACCTTGAAAAGGTTGAACAAATTGAAATAAATAAAACAACTGTAGAACAAAGTTGAAAGCACTCCGTTAAGAAAGAGAAATAAGAAAGAACCGATTCGGGTAGCACTCCGGTTGAAAAAGAGATGAAGACTTGATGAAATGAAAGAACTTGAGCAAAGGGGCACAATACTCCGGTTAAATGGCTAACCCAAGAAAAGAACACGATCCTGACAAAACGAAAAGATGGGTTGAAGAGAGCAACATCACAATGTCTCCGGAATGAAAGAGTGGAGTGAAGATAATTGAGACAAACGAATGTAGAAGACAATGCCAACTTCTGCTACAAAAGAGCCTGAAAAGGCATCTTTAGGAGAAGGGTTGAACGGAGTTGTTGGAAACACAACAACGAAAAGATAAGCCTGATATGGTCTTATGGAATACAGCTCAAAATATGAGGTGACAACCTGCCACTCATGGGAAAAGAATTGGATTGATAAGAACAAGGAGACGAGAAAAATATTTCCACCGGGAGGATAAAGAAGAACCTGGGTCCTTTATAAGCACCATAGATAGCAACAATCCTTAGGGAAATTTTTAGGTGAAATATAACCCAAGATAACTCCAAAGAAGAGATTGATGGATTTAAAATACCTCATTCCTAACAACATGTCAATCATGAAACATGAACTCAAATTATCAAGAATGACATAATACCACTTCGAATGATATGGTAGAAAGAAATGCACTCCGGATTGCAAGATGAAGAATGCTTGAGCTCATCTGAAAAGAATCTTGATGAACACTTCGAGAAGGAATTAATTCCTTTATGAACCCTCATGTAGAGCCTCCATGGAGAACTCTGGTAATAGAAGGATGATAAAAGGAAGAGAAGTTGAAAACACAAGGTGGAGCCTTGCAATGATTTAGATGGAGCTTCGCGCTGATATAATTGCGAGAGCTTGGGACTCTGGGAAAGAAAATGAATCAAGTGAAACCGAGAATTTGATGAGCCTCCGGAATAAAGAATTAATCACTTGGATGAAGCAAGAATAAGAATTATGTTTTGCGTATCCTTCACCAATTAAATTGATGACAATCAACGGATTTGGCATACCACTTATTCTCGTTGAAAGGATTAGGAGAGATATCGATAACTTGATAAGGTCTTCAATGAAACACCGGTAGGATTGAAAATGAACGAAGTAAAGATAACGAAACACCGGGAAAAATTAGCAAATGAACGAAGATACTTGAGAGGGTTTAGATCCATGGGAACGAAGAGATCGTGACTGATTAGAGGATATTCGAACGATGCACCGGTAAGATTGGAGAATGCTAACTGGAAGCTGAGAATGAATAACCTGAAATGATGGACTCCGGATAAGCAAACTGAGAAGACTCTTGAATTGCTCCGGATAGGTGAAAAGAATTCTCACTATCACAAATAATTATGAGAGGATGGCAACAAGCTAGAATCACGAATCTTGAAGAGAATGGTGCAAGATTTAAGAGAAACTCTTCTTCGGTCTTCAAAATCTGAGAATGACGACGAGAAACACCACCATAAATTGTTGATGCACTCCGGAATGCCAAATAGAAAAGGTTGAGTCAAAGATGAAAAGAATCTGAAAGATCTTGGAGAAAGGCATTTGACTGATGATAATTCATTCTTATGTCAATCTTGGAAAAGAATTTGATAATAACTCCGGGAGAATAAGAAAAGTCAGGTAAGATCCTGGGAAAAGACCTATGGGTTAGGGCCCACTCAAATAAGCACCGTTGAATGATTTGAAAGAGAGGTTGCACCGGTTGAGTTAAATAGCTTGAATGAGATAAACATCCTCAAAATAGGATTAACAGATCTTGAATGACAAGACGATCCTTCTGAGATATCTTGAGCACTCCAGAACAAATGAATAGCGAGAAATGAATGGTTATGAGGTGCACCGGCACGAGAAAAGCATTTGAAATACAGAAAAGAATATGATCGACACCGAAAGCTTGAATTGGATCCACCGGAAAAGAATGGAGAATATTAAACTAGTAGAGCATCTTCATGAGAACCACCGGGTAAGAACATTGACGGAAAGGAATGGAGAGACTTCATAACCAATAAGATGGGTACTTGATTGAGAAATCTGAGTCCTTGAAGAAAAAGGGGTGGGTGGGTGGGAAAACAAAGACAACTTGAAGACGGATGAAACAAACAACGTTGATGAAAAAACTGAGATTGGATCTTGCGGATGTTGAAATGATCGAATCCACTTGAAGAGAAAACACGCCGGTGAAAAGTATTGACAAGACAATCTTGATGATCAAGAAGGATTGGTATCCACATCGGATTATGAGAACACCATTTGGGAAAGGTATGGAATCAACACTTGACATTGAAGCAACTCGAATACCACAACTCAAAACAAAACAAAGGATTGGCTTGCGGAATAGGCCGGAACAAACATATGATAGAGATTTCGTCCGAAGTTTTCGTGGTGGGGCCTACACGGGCTCGATCGTATAGCACCATCATGTACAAGGCAGTGCACATGACATACGAAGCGTCCCCGAGTCGGCATAGCCAAGGACTCTTTAAGACACAACGAGACCACTGTAAAACCGACCGTGAATAGGCAGACCACTAGACGTCGAACCCCAATTTCATATCATACATCTGTCGGAAAGATATCCTAAGATCTACTTGAATTCCCACTTATAAACTCCCGAAATTTTCTGGTTATGAAATCAGGTGTTGGGGATACAGGGGAAGCATAATATCTCACCCAAAACTAGCAAATCCTACATCCAGCTGTATCCATCCTTCAACACATAACCAAGAAACCTTCGGAAATCGTCTACCTCAACCTTCGAAAAGCATCCGTTATACAAGTTATGGCGATACTCCCGAACTCCCGCCTTAGTACTGGGTGGCGTCGAGGTTATCTCACTAACGAACTGCATAAAAGAGATTTTCGATGTCGGCGTACTAAACTCAGGTATTCCAGAACTGCAATGATAAAATTATGATGACAACACCTCAGAGCTCAACTCCCCGGGACACTTCCACTAAACCCCTGACAGGAGGCACCAAGACAATGTTCTCATCATAAAACCATCGGAACGACTCCAAGATACCCGCGTGATCCTTAAAAAAAATTAGTGAAATTTGAGAAGAGAAGAGTCAAAACTCTACGTTAGGATGCCTTACCAGAGCGATGAGGAGACTGGGAAGTAAAAAGAATTCCTAAACTCTCCGATATATAATTCCTAAATGACTCAAAACATTTTTCTAGACACAACTCGGTCGCTAAAAACGATCAAGCAATGGGGCTCATAAGGTCGGGGAAGGCTCTGATACCAACTTGTAACACCCTCGATGCGACTATAGCTCCCACGTGTCGAGGCACGACTTAGAGACATAGTCGCATTGAAGGCATATGTCGCAAGTTAGGCAATCTTCACAACATCCCATGTAATATAATAATAAAGGGGAGATAACAATAGTTGGCTTACACTCGCCATGTCAATCAAGTACATAAATAACATTACATCAACCAAACACTCATGGCCCGACTACGACGCCAAAATAAAAGATAACCCAACAAGCGACACGGTCCCAATCACCCCCAACTGGGCACCTACTGATCATCGGGAAAGGAAACATAGTAATGTTGAGAGTCTTCGTCAAACTCCCACTTGAGCTCATACGCGTCTGCTGGAGCGGAATCATCAGGCCCTGCATCTGGTGTAATAGTAATCTGTGAGCCACAGGGACTCAGCAATCTCACGCCCTCGCGATCAAGACTATTTAAGCTTATAGGTAAGGCAAGGTAAAATATGAGTGGAGCTGCAGCAAGCAACTAGCAAATATGGTGGCTAACTTATTCGCAAAAGAGAGCGAGAAGAGGAGGCAAAGCGCGAGCGAGAAACTAGAGAACCACCTGCACAAACATTACTCCAACACCGTGTCCACTTCCCGGACTCCGCCGAGAAGAGGCCATCATGGTAACACACTCGGTTGATTCGTTTTAATTAAGTTAAGGTTCAAGTTATCTACAACCGGACATTAACAAATTCCCATCTGCCCATAACCGCGGGCACGGCTTTCGAAAGTTCAAATCCCTGCAGGGGAGTCCCAACTTAGCCCATGACAAGCTCTCACGGTCAACGAAGGAATAGACCTCCTCCCAAGACGTTCCGATCAGACTCGGTATCTTGGTAATTCAAGACACTTCGACAGGTTAAAACAAGACCAGCAACACCGCCCGAATGTGCCGACAAATCCCGATAGGAGCTGCACATATCTCTTTCTCAGGGCACACTCAGATTGTCCTAGGTACGGGTAGGCCAGCCCAGAGTTGCCCCTGGTGGCCACCGATAGCTGACAGGTGGACCAACACTCAGAGGAGCACTGGCCCGGGGGGGTTAAAATAATGATGACCCTTGAGTCTGCAGAACCCAAGGGAAAGAAAAGGCTAGGTGGCGAATGGTAAAACCAATGTTGGGCATTGCTGGAAAAGCTTTAATCAAGGTGAACTATCAAGGGGTTCCCATTATAACCCAACCGCGTAAGGAACGCAAAATCCGGGAACATAACACCGATATGACGGAAACTAGGGCGGCAAGAGTGGAACAAAACACTAGGCGAGAGGTCGAGCTTTCCACCCTTTACCAACTATATAGATGCAATAAGATAACATAGCAATATAATGATACCCCAACAAGTAAATAAAAGATGTTCCAACAAGGAATGGCCTCCAATCTTCACCTGCAACTAGCAACGCTATAAGAGGGGCTGAGCAAAGCGGTAACATAGCCAATCAACGGTTTGCTAGGACATGGTGGTTTAGAGGTTTGACATGGCAATTTGGGAGGCTTGCAAGCAAGTGGTAGGCATCGTAACATTGGCATAGCAAAAGAGCGAGCAAACTAGCATAGCAAAGATATTGGTGATTTCGAGGGTATGATCATCTTGCCTGCACAGTTGTCAGAGTTGACTGGATCCTCGAAAGCAAACTCAACGGGCTCCTCGTTAGCGAACTCGTCTCCCAGCTCTACCCAAACAAGACAAACAAGCAACAAGGATACAATCAACCACGTGCAAACTCAAACAACGCAATGCATAGATGGTATGCTATGCGGGATGCGATGCGGGATGCAAAATGCAAGATATGACAGGAAATGTATGAACCTGGCCTCAACATGGAATTCCAAGTATGCCACTAGAAAGATGAGATGAAATCGCTTGAAAACGATATAAATAACGCCGGAATCGGAGTTACGGTTTGGAAATGGCAAGCGATTCAAATATGACACCGGTCTGCGATTTACAGCAAGTAGGCATCTAAATGCAACGAAATGAACATGCTACAGCACCCAAACATGACAACAAAATACATGGCAGGGATGCACACAAGATTATTAACAAAAGTCTAGCACTGAGCTACGGGCAATTCATCCATTAACAGGTTCAAACAAGCATGGCAAAAATGCATATGACAAACAGATCTCAGACTTAGTGAAATTAACACTTGTCTGGAATTTCAGATCAGGTAGCCCTCTTCGGAGCAACAAAACTACATGCTACAGGACCTGAACATGGCAAAGTAAAGCATGGCATGGAGCTACTCAAAGAGCTTAACAAAAGTCCCTTAGTGACCTTGAGCCAAAAGGGATCAGAAAATACAATTGCAAGCACGTGAACATAGCAAAAACATAATCAGTTTTCAGACTTGCTGAAAACTGGCACATGCTGAAACATAACTCAAGTAGGCATGTTTACGAGCTCGATGCACTCACTACGGTGCAAGTCATGGCAAGAAAAGCATACACCCACCAAGAAGGCACAAAATGCAAGCTAGACATGGCAAGAACAATAGCATAGCATGCACGGATCAACTACAACATCATCGGCAAAATTGTAAACAAGTTGACAATCTGCCCAGATTCAGGAAGTAGCAAAAGTAGAGCTCGATTGACTCAAGCTAGGGTGCTCCATAATTTCAAACAAAGACATGGATGGATAGAGCACTACAATATTAACAAAACATCCTTACTGATCATCCTCAAAAGAGGCACAGATCACTAGGAAACAACATGAACATATGGCAATATGAGATAAATAGGTCAAGGACTTAGTGGATTTACTAAGTCCCTGAAAACAGAATTAGCAAGTGCACCACTTTGCAAGCTTGCACAAGTCACCACACACATCACAAAAATACATGGGTTGCACCTCTGGAAAGATGACAAAACCCTTAATAAAACACATGTAGGGCATCAGGGCATAGCATGCACACATTAATCATGGCAAAAATGACAAAAACCTAAATGGAGTAGCAGATCTGACAATTAACTCAAGTAGCCCTCTTCTAACAGCATTTCGGGCATCAAGATGAGCTCAAATGAAAATGATGCAATGGAGTGAAATGATGTACTCTCCGAGATGAACATTTTGATATGATATATGCATGAATCGGAGCTACGGATGCAAAGTAACGGAGCCGTGAACATGAGCACATGGACTGAGATTTCGGGGACTTAGTGGAATTATACCCCGCGGAAAAGTCAACGGCGGACGGGGTGGAGCGGGACGGAGCGGTCCAGGCGCGGGTGAGGCATGTTTGGTTGGCCGCGCCGGTGGATCTGACCAGGCGGGGGTGCCGGGGCGGATCCGGCGAAGTTCGCCTCTCCGGCGACGAGCATGAGGGCGGCGGCACCATTGTCGGCGTGGAAGCAGGGCGGCGTTCTCCGACGACGTTGACCACGGCCGGTTCCATGTGACGGCGAGTCAAGCGCGAGCGTAAGTGGCGGCGGCGCTGCGGGATCCAGACGGCGCGAGAGATGCCGGCGCGGGCGGCCGGTGGGCGAGCTCGCCGGCGGGAGGTGCAGCAAGCCGGCGGAACGCGGCGGAGAAGGCGGGGCGGCGGCTCAGGCGGAGGAGAAAAGGGCGGCAACGCGCGGGCTCGGCGGCGGGGATCTGGCCCGGTCGGCGCGGAGGAGGGCCGGGCGCGGGCCGCGGCGGGTCTCGGCGGCGCGCGAGAGAGGAGAGAGAGGCGGGCGACGGGTGGCGGCGTCCGGTTGGTTGGCGGCGGCGGGGGGGTGACGTGGCACGACGCCACTGGCCGGAGCGAGGTGGAGGGCGGACATGTCCGTCGGTGGAGGAAACGTCCGGGCGCGAGGTGGAAGAGGACTAGGGTTTGTACCGCGAATATTTCGGAGGGGGTCACATATTTATAGGTAGAGGGAGCTAGGAGAGTCCAAATGAGGTGCGGTTTTCGGCCACGCGATCGTGATCGAACAACCGAGATGATGGAGGAGGCTTAGGTTGGTTTTTGGCCAAATTGGAGGGGTGTTGGGCTGCAACACACACGAGGCCTTTTCGGTCCCTCGGTTAACCGTTGGAGTATCAAACGAAGTCCAAATGATATGAAACTTGACACGCGGTCTACCGGTAGTAAACCAAGGCCGCTTGGCAAGTCTTGGTCCAATCCGGAAATGTTTAATCCCCACACACGAAAGAAAGCTAGAAATGACCACCGGAGGAGAACGAAGCGCCGGAATGCAAAACGGACAACGGGGAAAATGCTCGAATGCATGAGACGAACACGTATGCAAATGAAATGCACATGATGACATGATATGCAATGCATGACATGCAAGCAATGACACGGCAACAACAACGAATAACTGGACGACACCTGGCACATCGGTCTCGGGGCGTCACACTGGGGTTCCGGCTAAGAGCATCTGCCACTACATTTGCTTTTCTTGGATGATAGTGGATACCCACATCATAATATTTTACCAATTCCAACCAGCGTCATTGCCGTAAATTGAGTTCCGGTTATGTGAAAATATACTTGAGGCTTTTATGGTCAGTATATATTTCACAACGATTTCCAAGTAAGAAGTGCCTCCATTCCTTGAGTGCATGAATGACTGCTGCCAATTCTAAGTCATGAGTGGGATAATTTTCTTCATGCTTACAAAGTTGCCTCGACGTGTATGCGACAACTTTGCCTTCTTGCATCAATACGCATCCGAGACCCCTTCGGGATGCGTCACAATACACTTCAAAAATTTTGTGTATGTCTGGCACAATTAGTACTGGTGCTGTCGTTAATTTCCTCTTTAGTTCTTGGAAACTTTTCTCGCAAGCTTCCGTTCATTCAAACTTCTTGTCTTTCTTGAGTAACTGCGTCATTGGCTTGGCTATGGTGGAGAATCCTTCAATAAATCTCTGGTAGTATCCTGCCATTCGCAAGAAACTTCGTACATCCGTTACTCTGGCTGGTGGTTTCCAGCCAAGTACGGCCTTGACTTTTTCTGGGTCTACGGCAATACCTTCTTGGGTCAGTATGTGGCTCAGAAACCCTACTTGTTTTAGCCAAAATTCACACTTGCTGAACTTGGCGTACAATTGATGTTTCCTGAGTTCTCCTAGCACAATTCTGAGATGTTCCGCGTGCTCTTCTGGTGTCTTGGAGTATATCAGAATATCGTCGATGAATACCACAACAAACTTGTCCATAAACTTCATAGATACTTTGTTCATGAGGTGAACAAAATATGCGGGGGCGTTCATTAGTCCAAATGGCATTACTGTGAACTCATACAGTCCGTATCTGGAGGTGAAGGCTGTCTTGGGGATATACTCTGTTCGTACTTTTAACTGATGGTATCCCGACCTTAAGTCAATCTTTGAGAATACCTTGGCCTGAGCGAGCTGATCAAATAAATCATTTATCCGTGGCATCGGGTATTTGTTCTTGATTGTGACCATGTTAAGTGCTCGATAGTCTATACACAATCTCAGTGTTCCATCCTTCTTTTTGGCAAATAAAATAGGTGAAGGTGAGGAGCTGGCTCGAATATATCCTTTGTCCAGTAATTCTTTTATTTGCTTCTTCAATTCTACCAACTCGGATGGTGCCATTTTGTATGGTTTCTTGTATATGGGGTGGTTCCGGGTGCTAGCTCAATGCTGAATTCTATCTCTCGGTCTGGTGGCATGCCTGGTAGTTCTTCGGGAAATACGTCTGGAAATTCACACACTACTGGAACCTTGCTTAATTCAGAAACGTCCACCTTGTTCAATCTCGGTTGCCGGGGTATTTTTCTCTCTTTGGCCGAAACTCTTATTGTCTTCCCGTGGTGGTGGGTGAGAATTACGGTCCGGTTGAAGCCGTCAATAAAACCTTTGTTGGTGGTTAACCAATCCATCCCTAGGATGACATCCAGTCCTTTATTTCCCAATACAATAAGATTGGCGTGAAACTTCAATCCTTCAAACTCAATAACCACACCTTGGCAGTAACTCTGAGTAACTTGCTCAATCCCAGGGGACTTGATGATCATGGATTTTTCCAAGGGAAACATCGAAAAATTATTTTGCAAAGCAAAACTTTTCGAGATGAATGAGTGAGAAGCTCCAGAATCAAACAAAACCATGGCAGGTATTGTGTTGACAGGAAACGTACCGAGTACGATATCCGGGGCATTCTGTGCCTCCTCTTTGGTCACGTGGTTCAGATGACCCTTCCTGTGGTAGTTGTTGGGGTTGAAATTGTTTCGCTTGGGCGCTAAATTATTGCCACCGTTGTTCGGCTTTGGGGTCGAGTTCCTTGGCTTGGGACACTGCTTGGCATAGTGCCCTTCCTCTCCACAAGCGTAGCAAGTAACGCCTGGGCGATAGGTGAACTCCTTGTCCCTAACATGGAAATTCTTGATTGGGCGTGGGACGTTTGTCGTGGGTTTGTGTGTCCCACCTTTCTGAAAATCTGTCTTGCTTCGGTGGTTGCGAGCAAGAGTAGTCTGGTCCCTTTTTCGCTTGCGGAAATCCTCCAAGGAGCTCCCTCTCATTTTCCAAGGTAACGGCCTTATCCACTAGCATTTTAAAATCCGGGAAAGTGTGCACAACCAGCTGGCATTTAAGCGCGGGCGCCAGACTGTCTAGGAATTTCTCCATCTTCTTGCTTTCAGTCATACGCTCTTCGTTGGCGTAGCGAGACAATAGAGTAAACTGACCGTTGTATTCTGACACCGTCATGGCCCTTTGTTTGAGGTCATCGAACTCTCTCTTCTTAATCTTCATAAGACTTTTAGGAATGTGTGCCCCGCAAAAACCTTCCTTGAAATCCTCCCAGGTTATATCATTTTCGTTGGGGTGCATATGCAGGAAATTCTCCCACCATGATGCAGCTGCTCCTGTGAGATAGTGCGGAGCATATAGTACTTTCTCGTGGTCTGAACATTTTGCAATATTTAATTTTCTCTCCATGTCCCGAAGCCAGTCCTCGGTCTCAAGAGGTTTGTCAGTATGAGAAAATGTTTGGAGACGCGTCTTCTATAGCTCAGATAACTTGGATTGCTGCTGATACTGTCCATGGTGATTTCCCATATTAATGACTTGGTTCATCATTTCCTGATGTTGTTGCTGACTTTGCTCATAAAGGCGGCATATTTGGGAAAATGCTGTTTCACCGTCCTGTTGACTCGACTGTCCTTGTGTGAAATTGTTGCCCGGTTGAGTGCCGTAATTTTCCTCTCGCGGAGTTGGCATGGAGCGCGTCCAAGGACGAGACATTTTTCACTCTGGAGATATATTTTGTAAAACTCATAAGAAAGTGAAAAGAGTCGCAAAAATCAATAAATGCACAAAGATGGAAAATAAATTAAATGCTCCAGGATTTCTCAAGAAAAAAATCGATTGCGCACGGAGAAGGACTGCTCATTACATATCTTACACGCAAGCGGTAATTATACACTACATCACTCAGGATATGCGTACATATTCCTGACATGTTATTTAGGCTAGTGCACTTCTCCCAGTTCCTACATGATGCGCAAACAAGCTACTCCTCACAACCTATGTACATATAAACATATCGTACAAAGCGGTACATCGCATGGCGGCTAAGCGTACTCAGTCGGAGATGTTGACGATCTCCTTTTCCCTGCCGAGGGTGAGGCGCAGAGAGGCTGGGGACTCGACCTCCTCCTCACTAATAGGCTCCAGACGTGAAGTGTTGCGCCGAGTAGATGGAGCGGGCGCTAGAGGTGGAGCAACACGAACAGGAATGGGCGCAAAGGGTGGTGCAGTGCGGGCTGGAGATGGCGCAATGACTTGGTTGAATTCCTCGGTGGAAGGCAGGCGACGGGCAGTGGCGAGAGTGGTAGGTGCATAAGATGCTGAGGACAAGACGAAAGTCAGTGGCGGTGTGGTGTGCAGGAGCTCCCTCCTGTTGGCGGCACAGCCATGGACTGAGTCCATGCGGGCAGCCACGAAGTCGTCCACCAGGTTGTCGAAGGCTGCCTCCAGAGCCCGGAGGTACTCAATAAGCATCTCAAAAGCCTCGTCTCGTTCTCCTCTAGGGCAAGAGAACGCGTAGTGACAGGTGTATGGCACATGGCAGGGAAGGTAGCGGTAACGACGAGTCTTCATCGAGGGAAGGACATCCCTGAGACGAGCTATCGCCTCGCGGGCTGCCATCTGCATGGCATGCTTCTCCGTAGGCATGGCTCTTCCCAAATACCGGAAGTGGCGTAACTCAACACGCCCTCCCTTGAATTGCACCGCGGCCTGGTGCATGGTCAGACTGTCGTTGACCTTGTGCTGGTAGAGTGTGAAGACTGGGCGCACGGATGGCCCCATTGCGACCTAAACGATGAAGGAGAGGAGTTTGACGAACCCATCGGGCACGTTGGCGAACATCTGTGACTCGCAATTGTTGTCAGCCATCTACAAAAGTAGGCAAAAAATTTGCATGGTCAGATCATAAATTTATGCTGACTGTCAGAAAATGACTACAATTGCAAAAATATGAATTAGCTCTATTATGCTAATAATCGATTAGCGATCGCACTTAGTGGCTTCCTACAGTCAGCCTGGCTCTGGTACCAAGCTTGTCACGACCGGTTTTCCAATAAAAATGTTTATTGAGAAACCGATCTTTTGAGTCCAGTATGAGGAAAATCCTCCTTACTCGTAGACAAAATCTTGATACAATAAGCCAGTAGCATATAATATATTACAAGGTCGAGCTAAGGCTGCTCAACAAATTATTACAAGCACGCCAATAATTATACATAATGCGGATATGACACAGTGGTGTGGTGGCATACTACTGACTCGAGATAAAAGTGGTGGTGGAATATCACAGTGGAGAGTGGATAACATGACTCCTAAACTGGCAGCTCATCAAGCGTCGAGGTGAGGCTCGATGAATTTATTCGGGTAGCGGAAGCGGATATAATACAGTAACCAAATCCAGGATCACTCGAGACTGACTGGGACTCCTCTAGGCGTCGGACTCGCTATCGAACTCTTCATCCATGAGATCGCCTTCGTCAACATCTGGCCAAATCAACAAGCCAGGTGAGTACTTTGAAAGTACTTGAAAGACAGTTCGGACATGAGATATAATAAATGCATGCATGAATGCGTCATGAGTAATTATTAATGCACATTCAAATTAATAATTATTGGAATAACATGGTAAGTAAAAAAAGGAGTCGGGCGGTAGTCTTCCTGAAATCCCAACAAATTAATTGAAAAGCCGATCGGGTGTCTGGAGCGACGCCTCGAAGGGTGAACAAATAAATAATCATGCCGCAGTCGGGCGTCTAAGCGACACCACGAAAAGGGCTTATATTGAGAAGAAAATGACATGCATGCCACAGTCGGACGTCGGAGCGACATCGCAGAAAGGGCTTATATCGCAGGTAAATAACAAGCGTGCCACAGTCGCATGTCTAAGCAACATCATAGAAAGGGCTTATAATGAAAAGTAAATAACAGGCGTGCCACAGTCGGACGTCTGAGCGACATCACAGAAAGGGCTTATACTGAAAAGTAAATAACAAGCGTGCCACAGTCGGACGTCTGAGCGACATCACAGAAAGGGCTTATATCAAAAGTAAAGGACAATTGTGCCATAGTCGGACGTCTATGCGACATAGCAGAAAGGGCTTAAATTTCATTCTTCATAACTGTTAAGCTCACAACGATATAATACTCATAGGAAATATTCAACACATAATAATAAATGGGTTAGTCCATCCACAGGAATAAGCATTTAACCGGACTTAACACTCATGTGGTTCACCGGAGTTTTGTCACTGAGACTGACACTTGACAAGATAAGTTGAACACATACTTGGACATGGATAAGATGATTCAAGGATTTTTGACTCTGCAGAGTTTGTACTAAATTACCCACAGCCAACGGATTTCCGTAGTCACGAAGGACTAGTTCCGTTTACGGTATTTCGGAAGAAACACATCTAACCAGTACACACCCATCCCACCTCACGATGCCAGGAATCACCCTAGACAGCGTTCAAGAAAAACTTTGAGACGGGGAGATCACAATCTCGAATAGCATGGGATCAAATTTATATACACGCGCTCTAAGGGGTGCCCCCCTCTCGGTCCCAACCGGAAACACCCATGCCCCCTGACCGGATGACTGGCTTTAATCCAGGGCCATGGAACCATCATCACGGCCTCTCGATTTGGTGTGTACCAGGAAAGCGGTTTGCAACTTACTAAGCCATATTCCTTGCGGAAAACATGTGGTAGTACAGGAAGGGAAAACGGATGGAAACTGGACTGATTCATGTTGACACTGGAGTCAAATAGTCTGGCATAAGACTGGCATGCTACAACACTGCCATCTTACCCATACTCATGCCAACACATGGCCATGCAAACTCACATCCAACAACTTATGGATTTTCGAAACTCACTTGCCTCAACTTTGCATGTAATATGACATTCATCGAAATGCTCATAAACATGTCATGAAACTACTTAATGCAAACATGCCAATGACACTCATCATATCAAAAGTTCAAACATGCTTGCCTGGTTCAGAGTAGTCGGAGCCTAGCTCGGTGAAGTTCGCGGTTCCGTCACCTCCTTCGATATCTAAGGTGTAAAGAAACATACGCGCTAACATAAATACCGTGAGGTGCACAAAAAATTATTCCAAATATTTTTCAAATAAATCTGATAAAAAGCTAGACAAAATTTTAAAGAGGACAGAAAAAGAATTAATCAAAAATCATTTTCTGTTTAAAAGTTATAAAGGTTTTAGTCTAGGGACTCATCTGTGATGAAACAGAAAGTTTTCAGGGGCCCACTTATAAAAATAGAAAATGCTTCATTTGAGAATATGCCGGCCCAGAGGGGAGACGTACTTTGCCAGAAGGCGCCTTCAGAAAATGTTTCGTTTAAAAGAAAAGAGAGACTGACGAGGGGGTCCCACCCGTTAGGTTTGAAATTTCAAACGGGAGGAGGAACAGAACGCGTCGGCGCCCGAGAGCTGCGGTGGTCGCCGGCGGCGATCCACGGCGAGTTAGGAGGATTGGAGGGTACCTACGTGCTCAGTGTGTTCTTCCGCGTCGGTGGGTGGTGGTGGTGGTCGTCGGCGAGCACCACGTCGACGGCGATCCTTGCTCCGGCGAACGGCGGCTCGGGTGGAGTTGGATCTCGTCAGGGAGGGCTGCGGAGGTCAAATTGAAGCTTGGGTTAGATCACTGGGTGCTCGAGGAGGCTACTGACGAGGTTTGGGCGTCGGGGACGGCCTCACTGGAGTGGATCGAGTTGGTGGCCGGGGCGGAACAAGGCGGCCGGAGTTGGGGGAGGATACCTCCTCGAGGTCCTCCTAGTGGCCTGGCGGGGTGTCTGTGGGGTGCAGTGGTGGTGCGTGTTCGAGGGCGAGCTCGGGGCCCCTTTTTATAGGCGATCCGAGGCGCTGGCCGTGAACGGGGATCTCCGGCGATGGTTACGGCGGCGCAGTGATTGGTCGGGGGAGATTAGGGAGTTGGGCGTCATCGTGGAGGTCTACTGGTCCCATTCAGACGCTAAACGGACTTGGATTAGGAGCTTGAGTGGGTTTCGACGGAACGGGGCGGCGCGGGCCCGTCGGCGGCACAGAGCGTGCCCTCTGCTTGCCGGGCCACGGCGACGGTGTTGCGGGGTGCGCTGGCGTGCATGAGGCCACGCGGAGGGCAGGGGAGCGTTGGGCGGCGCCGAACGGCGTTGCGAGCTGGCGCTGTCTTCTGTTGGCCGCCACGGGTGGCGCTGCCACCGCAGAAGCTGCCAACTCCGGCGATGCTCGTCGCCACCGACGCCTGCACCCGTCCAAGAGGGTGTGCGGTGCTCTGGCCAGGGAGGAGAGGCCGAGCGCAACGCGCCAGGGCGCACGGTTGATCGATGACAAGTCTCTGACGAAGAAACGACACTGTAAAACTCTGAAACTCTGAATTTTACTGAAAGTGTACAGTAACAGTGCTGGCCAGGTGTTCGACAAAATGATTTTGGTATGTGGGAGGTTCTCCTTGAGCTGATTTTTGGTGGGGTGGCCTCTCATTGCATCTGGGGGCTGCCTGAATTTTGGTGGAATTTTTGGAGAAGAGATGATATGAATTTCATCAAATTTGACAAATCTGGTCCAAACTTGGAGAGGTTGAAACTTGAAAATTTTGAAAAGGAGAAGAGTGGATCTTGATGGTTCTAGGTTGTGGGTGCTAAGGACTATCCAGAGGAGTTGTTTTGAGATCAAAACTCAACGGCAATTAGATACTTGCTTTGAAAATCACCAAGGCTCAAAATAAATGACAGAATTGATTTGGGAGATAAAATAAATGAAATAAAATCCAAAAAATGGTTTGGACTTGTTGGAACAAAAAGTTTTGATTGCCCCAAAATGGAGGGAGGGGTTTTGGGAGGTTTTATCACATGAGGCATGGTAAAACCATGGGTGGTTTCAAAATGAGAGAAGTCCCAAAACTCCTAGGGTTTCTTTTTGAAGAAATAAATAAATCCCAAGAATTTATTTGAGAAGGGAATAATCAGAAGGAAGTTTTCATAATTCAAACACCAGAGTTGAAGAAGATACAAAGTAAAAAATAAATCCTTGCCAAGGAAAATAAAAAGTTTTGAGAGAGAGGTTTTAGGAAGAATTTAAATGACCTTCTTCAAATCCAACAAGGTTTTTGCTGAAAACCAAATGAAAATTTTTGGAGTGTCACAACACCTACCCCCTTAGGAAAAATCTCGTCCCCGAGATTTCAGCTGATCCTCAAATAAGTGTGGATGTTCTGTCCGAAGAAAATCCTCTCTTTCCCAAGTTGCTTCACTCTCGGTGTGATTGCTCCACTAAGCTCTAAAAAACTTGATGGTTTTCTGTCGGGTCCTCCTTTCAGACTCCTCTAATACTTTTACTGGATGTTCCCGATAGGTGAGGTCTGGCTGTACGTCAATGTTCTCATGGGATACCTGCTTTTCTGGGTTGCTTACGCACTTCCTCAATTGCGAGACGTGGAACACGTCGTGGACATCGGATAATTCTTCGGGTAAGTCTAGCTGGTAGGCTACAGTGCCCCTTCGTGCCACTATACAGAATGGTCCGATGAATCTTGGTGCTAGCTTTCCCTTAATCTTGAATCGTTGCAGGCCCCTCATAGGTGATACTCGTAGGTATACAAATTCACCGGGTTCGAATCTGACCTCACAATGTTTCCGATCGTAATAACTCTTCTGTCGGCTTTGAGCAGTCTTGAGTCGGTCCCTGATTAGCTTGACCTTTTCCTCGGCTTCTTTGAGCATGTCTGGGCCAAAGATACGGCTGTCTCCGATTTCTGACCAATTTAGCGGGGTACGACATCTCCGTCCGTATAGGGCTTCAAAAGGTGCCATTTGCAGGCTGGCCTGGTAACTGTTGTTGTATGCAAACTCGGTATATGGCAGGCTTTCTTCCCAACTGGTCCCATAGGTGAGGACACATGCTCTTAGCATGTCTTCTAGAATTTGGTTTACGCGTTCAGCCTGTCCATCAGTCTGGGGATGGT
The DNA here is from genome assembly GCF_018294505.1 of Triticum aestivum. NCBI lineage: Eukaryota > Viridiplantae > Streptophyta > Magnoliopsida > Poales > Poaceae > Triticum > Triticum aestivum. Next base: position 74,574,560 of record NC_057800.1, read on the forward strand.
AGGCTGTACTGAAGGCCAGTTGAGTTCATAGAGCCTGTTGTAAATGATCCCAGAATCTCGAGACGAACTGAGTGCCTCTGTCAGATATTATAGTCTTCGGGACTCCATGCAGACAAACTATACGGGAGAGATAAATCCTGGCAAGCCTCTGAGTGGTGTAGGTTGCCTTCACTTGAATGAAATGTGCCACCTTGGTTAATCTATCGGTGATGACCCATATGGCATCATTCCCCTGTCGTGACCGAGGTAGTCCGACAATGAAATCCATCCCTATTTCATCCCATTTCCACTCAGGTATTTTGTTTGGTTGCAGTAGTCCGGCTGGTCTTTGATGCTCAGCTTTTATGCGTTGACAAGAATCGCAACATGCAATGAAAGTGGCTATATCCCTCTTCATACCGTGCCACCAACATCTTTCCTGGATATCCTTATACATTTTGGTTCCTCCAGGGTGGATCGAATATGGAGCGGTGTGGGCTTCAGCTAGAATTTGCTGCTTGAGGTCCTCTATATTTGGCACGCAGAGTCTGTCTCCGTACCATAATGTTCCCTCATCGTCTATGACGAATTCCGAGGCCTTGCCCATGCTCACCTTTCTTTTTATGCCTTCGATGCTGGGGTGCCCATGCTGAGTTTCTTTAATTCTTTCCACAAGGTTGGGTTGCACTTCCAAATTTGTTATGGTGCCTTCCGCGACCATCATTAAGTTGAGTTTGGCAAATTCTTGTTGGAATTCAGGTCTCAAGCCTTGTAGACTGTTGTCGTCCGAGCTGGGGTTCCGACTAAGAGCATCTGCCACTACATTTGCTTTTCCTGGATGCTAGTGGATACCCACATCATAATCTTTTACCAATTCCAACCAGCGTCGTTGCCGTAAATTGAGTTCCGGCTATGTGAAAATATACTTGAGACTTTTATGGTCAGTATATATTTCACAATGATTTCCAAGTAAGAAGTGCCTCCATTCCTTGAGTGCATGAATGACTGGTGCCAATTCTAAGTCATGAGTGGGATAATTTTCTTCATGCTTGCGAAGTTGCCTCGACGCATATGCGACAACTTTGCCTTCTTACATCAATATGCATCTGAGACCCCTTCGGGATGCGTCACAATACACTTCAAAAAATTTGTGTATGTCTGGCACAATTAGTACCGGTGCTGTCGTTAATTTCCTCTTTAGTTCTTGGAAACTTTTCTCGCAAGCTTCCGTCCATTCAAACTTCTTGTCTTTCTTGAGTAACTGCGTCATTGGCTTGGCTATGGTGGAGAATCCTTCAATAAATCTTCGGTAGTATCCTGCCATTCCCAAGAAACTTCGTACATCCGTTACGCTGGCTGGTGGTTTCCAGCCAAGTACGGCCTTGACTTTTTCCGGGTCTATGGCAATACCTTCTTGGGTCAGTATGTGGCCCAGAAACCCTACTTGTTTTAGCCAAAATTCACACTTGCTGAACTTGGCATACAATTGATGTTTCCTGAGTTCTCCTAGCACAATTCTGAGATGTTCCGCGTGCTCTTCTGGTGTCTTGGAGTATATCAGAATATCGTCGATGAATACCACAACAAACTTGTCCATAAACTTCATAAATACTTTGTTCATGAGGTGAACAAAATATGCGGGGGCGTTCGTTAGTCCAAATGGCATTACTGTGAACTCATACAGTCCGTATCTGGAGGTGAAGGCTGTCTTGGGGATATCCTCTGTTCGTACTTTTAACTGATGGTATCCCAACCTTAAGTCAATCTTTGAGAATACCTTAGCCTGAGCGAGCTGATCAAATAAATCATTTATCCGTGGCATCGGGTATTTGTTCTTGATTGTGACCATGTTAAGTGCTCGATAGTCTATACACAATCTCAGTGTTCCATCCTTCTTTTTGGCAAATAAAATTGGTGAACCCCAAGGTGACGAGCTGGCTTGAATATATCCTTTGTCCAGTAATTCTTTTATTTGCTTCTTCAATTCTACCAACTCGGATGGTGCCATTCTGTATGGTTTCTTGTATATGGGGGTGGTTCCGGGTGCTAGCTCAATGCTGAATTCTATCTCTCGGTCTGGTGGCATGCCTCGTAGTTCTTCGGGAAATACGTCTGGAAATTCACACACTACCGGAACCTTGTTTAATTCAGAAACGTCCACCTTGTTCAATCTCGGTTGCCGGGGTATTTTTCTCTCTCTGGCCAAAACTCTTATTGTCTTCCCGTGGTTGTGGGTGAGAATTACGGTCCGGCTGAAGCAGTCAATAAAACCTTTGTTGGTGGTTAACCAATCCATCCCTAGGATGACATCCAGTCCTTTATTTCCCAATACAATAAGATTGGTGTGAAACTTCAATCCTTCAAATTCAATAACCACACCTTGGCAGTAACTCTGTGTAACTTGCTCAATCCCAGGGGACTTGATGATCATGGATTTTTCCAAGGGAAACATCGAAAAATTATTTTGCAAAGCAAAACTTTTCGAGATGAATGAGTGAGAAGCTCCAGAATCAAACAAAACCATGGCAGGTATTGTGTTGAGAGGAAACGTACCGAGTACGATATCCGGGGCATTCTGTGCCTCCTCTTTGGTCACGTGGTTCAGATGACCCTTCCTGTGGTTGTTGTTGGGGTTGAAATTGTTTCACTTGGGTGCTGAATTATTGCCACCGTTGTTCGGCTTTGGGGTCGAGTTCCTTGGCTTGGGACCTCACGATGCCAAGAATCACCCTAGACAACATTCAAGAAAAACTTTGAGATGGGGAGATCACAATCTTGAATAGCATGGGATCAAATTTATATACGCGCGCTCTAAGGGGTGCCCCCCTCTCGGTCCCAACCAGAAACACCCATGTCCCCTGACCGGATGACTGGCTTTAATCCAGGGCCATGGAACCATCATCACGGCCTCTCCATTTGGTGTGTACCAGGAAAGCGGTTTACAACTTACTAAGCCATATTCCTTGCGGAAAACATGTGGTAGTACGGGAAGGGAAACGGATGGAAACTGGACCAATACGGGTTGACACTGAAGTCAAATAGTCTGGCATAACACTGGCATGCTACAACACTGCAATCTTACCCATTCTCATGCCAACACATGGCCATGCAAACTCACATCCAACAACTTATGGATTTTCGAAACTCACTTGCCTCAACTTTGCATGTAATATGACATTCATCGAAATGCTCATAAACATGTCATGAAACTACTTAATGCAAACATGCCAATGACACTCATCATATCAAAAGTTCAAACATGCTTGCCTGGTTCAGAGTAGTCGGAGCCTAGCTCGGTGAAGTTCGCGGTTCCGTCACCTCCTTCGGTATCTACGATGTAAAGAACATACGCGCTAACGTAAATACCGTGAGGTGCACAAAAAAATATTCCAAATATTTTTCAAGTAAATCTGGTAAAAAACTAGACAAAATTTTAAAGAGGACAGAAAAAGAATCAATCAAAAATCATTTTCTGTTTAAAAGTTATAAAGGTTTTAGTCCAGGGACTCATCTGTGATGAAACAGAAAGTTTCCAGGGGCCAACTTATAAAAACAGAAAACGCTTCATTTGAGAATACGCCGGCCCAGAGGGGAGACGTACTTTGGCAGAAGGCGCCTTCAGAAAATGTTTTGTTTAAAAGAAAAGAGAGACTGACAAGGGCGTCCCACCCGTCAGGTTTGAAATTTCAAACGGGGGGAGGAACAGAACGCGTCGGCGCCCAAGAGCTGCGGTGGTCGCCGGCGGCGATCCACGGCGAGTTAGGAGGATCGGAGGGTACCTACGTGCTCAGTGTGTTCTTCTGTGTCGGTGGGTGGTGGTGGTGGTCGTCGGCGAGCACCACATCGACGGCGGTCCTTGCTCCGGCGGACGGCGGCTCGGGTGGAGTTGGATCTCGTCGGGGAGGGCTGCGGAGGTCAAATTGAAGCTTGGGTTAGATCACTGGGTGCTCAAGGAGGCTACTGACGAGGTTTGGGCATCGGGGATGGCCTCACTGGAGTGGATCGAGTTGGTGGCCGGGGCGGAACGAGGCGGCCGGAGTTGGGGGAGGAGACCTCCTCGAGGTCCTTCTAGTGGCCTGGCGGGGTGTCTGTGGGGTGCAGTGGTGGTGCGTGTTCGAGGGAGAGCTCGGGGCCCCTTTTTATAGGTGATCCAAGGCGGTGGCCGTGAACGGGGATCTCCGGCGATGGTTACGGCGGCGCAGTGCTTGGTCGGGGGAGATTAGGGAGTTGGGCGTCATCTTGGAGGTCTACTGGTCCCATTCAGACGCTAAACGGACTTGGATTAGGAGCTTGAGTGGGTTTCGACGGAACGGGGCGGCGCGGTCCCATCGGCGGCAGAGAGCGTGCCCTGTGCTTGCCGGGCCACGGCGACGGTGCTGCAGGGTGCGCTGGCGTGCATGAGGTCACACGGAGGGCAGGGGAGCGTTGGGTGGCGCCAAACGGTGTTGCGAGCTGGCACTGTCTTCTGTTGGCCGCCACGGGTGGCGCTGCCACCGCAGAAGCTGCCAACTCCGGCGATGCTCGCCGCCACCGACGCCTGCACCCGTCCAAGAGGGCGTGCGGTGCTCTGGCCAGGGAGGAGAGGCCGAGCGCAACGCGCCAGGGCGCACAGTTGATCGATGACAAGTCTGTGACGAAGAAACGACACTGTAAAACTCTGAAACTCTGAATTTTACTGAAAGTGCACAGTAACAGTGCTGGCCAGGTGTTCAACAAAATGATTTTGGTATGTGGGAGGTTCTCCTTGAGCTGATTTTTGGTGGGGTGGCCTCTCATTGCATCTCGGGGCTGCCTGGATTTTGGTGGAATTTTTGGAGAAGAGATGATATGAATTTTATCAAATTTGACAAATCTGGTCCAAACTTGCAGAGGTTGAAACTTGAAAATTTTGAAAAGGAGAAGAGTGGATCTTGATGGTTCTAGGTTGTGGGTGCTAAGGACTATCCAGAGGAGTTGTTTTGAGATCAAAACTCAACGGCAATTAGGTACTTGCTTTGAAAATCACCTAGGCTCAAAATAAATGACAGAATTGATTTGGGAGATAAAATAAATGAAATAAAATCCAAAAATGGTTTGGACTTGTTGGAACAAAAAGTTTTGATTGCCCCAAAATGGAGGGAGGGGTTTTGGGAGGTTTTATCACATGAGGCATGGTAAAACCATGGGTGGTTTCAAAATGAGAGAAGTCCCAAAACTCCTAGGGTTTCTTTTTGAAGAAATAAATAAATCCCAAGAATTTATTTGAGAAGGGAGTAATCAGAAGGAAGTTTTCATAATTCAAACACCAGAGTTGAAGAAGATACAAAGTAAAAAAATAAAATCCTTGCCAAGGAAAATAAAAAGTTTTGAGAGAGAGGTTTTAGGAAGAATTTAAATGACCTTCTTCAAATCCAACAAGGTTTTTGCTGAAAACCAAATGAAAATTTTTGGAGTGTCACATTGATTCTTTGATTGTGGGTTATCAAGATCAACAGCAGGTTCAATCTCTACATCATTGTTTTTGCTAGGTTGAGCATCAACATGAACATTGTTATTAACATTATCACTAGGTTCATGTTCATCACCTGATTGTGTTTCAGCATCAGAGATAGAAATATTATTGGGATTCTCAGGTGTGTCTACACTAGGTTCACTAGAAGCATGCAAATTCCTATCGTTTTTCTTTTTCTTCTTTTTAGAAGAACTAGGTGCCTCTAAATTATTTCTCTGAGAATCTTGCTCGATTCTCTTAGGGTGGCCTTCAGGATACAAAGGTTCTTGAGTCATTCTATCAGTTCTAGTAGCCACTCTAACAGCAAAGTCATTTTTATTATTTAATTCATCAAGCAAATCATTTTGAGCTTTAAGTACTTGCTCAGCTTGAGTAGCAACCATAGAAGCATATTTGCTAATGAGTTTGAGTTCACCTTTAACTCTAGCCATATTATCGCTCACGCGTCCTATCTCGAAAGCATTATTCTTTAACTCTCTACCATCATAAGCATTAAAACTTTCTTGTCTAGCCATAAAGTCATCAAATTCATCTAAGCATGGGCTATGAAATTTAGTAGAGGGGATTTCAACTTTATCATATCTATAGAGAGAATTTACCTTGACTACCTGTGTCGGGTTATCAAGACAATGTGGTTCTTCAATAGGCGGTATATTAAGACCATGTATTTCTTCAATAGGAGGTAAATTCTTAACATCTTCAGCTTTAATACCTTTTTCTTTCATTGATTTCTTTGCCTCTTGCATATCTTCAGGACTGAGATATAAAACAACTCTCTTCTTCGGAGTGGGTTTAGGAATAGGCTCAGGAGTTGGCTTAATTGGTTCAGGAATTGCCTCAGGAATTGGCTCAGGAAGAGTCCGATTATTTTCATTAGTTAACATATTATTCAATAGTAATTCAGCTTCGTTGACTGTTCTTTCCCTGAAAACACAACCAGCACAACTATCCAAGTAGTCCTTGGAAGCATCGGTTAGTCCATTATAAAAGATATCAAGTATTTCATTTTTCTTGAGAGGATGATCAGGCAAAGCATTAAGTAACTGGAGAAGCCTCTCCCAAGCTAGTGGGAGACTCTCTTCTTCGATTTGCACAAAGTTATATATTTCCCGCATGGCAGCTTGTTTCTTATGAGCAGGGAAATATTTAGCAGAGAAGTAATAAATCATATCCTGGGGACTACGCACACAACCAGGAGCAAGAGAATTATACCAAGTCTTAGCATCACCCTTTAACGAGAACGGAAATATCTTAAGGATATAATAATAGCGAGATTTATCATCATGAGTAAATAGGGTAGCTATATCATTCAACTTGGTAAGATGTGCCACAATAGTTTCAGATTCAAGGCCATAAAAAGGATCAGATTCAACTAAAGTAATAATTTCAGGATCAACAGAGAATTCATAATCCTTATCAGTAACACAGATATGTGAAGTAGCAAAAGCAGGGTCAGGTTCATTCTAGCATTAAGAGACTGCTGCTTCCATTTAGCTAATAATTTCTTAAGATTGTATCTATCATTGCAAGCAAAGATAGCTCTAGCAGCTTCTTCATTCATAACATAACCCTCAGGAACAACAGGCAATTCATAATCATTGGGGGAATTTTCATCATCACTATCATCAATAATAGCATCTTCAATAATTTCATTCCCCCTAACTCTAGCAGGTTATTCATCAAGAAATTCACCTAATGGCAAAGTAGTATCACGCACAGAAGTAGTTTCATCATAAGTATCATGCATAGCAGAAGTGGCATCATCAATAACATGCGACATATCAGAGTTCATAGCAGTAGCAGGTTTAGGTGTCGCAAGCTTACTCAAAACAGAAGGAGAATCTAGTGCAGAGCTAGATGGCAGTTCCTTACCTCCCCTCGTAGTTGAGGGATAGATCGTAGTTTTCACGTCTTTCAAGTTCTTCATAGTGATCAACAGATATAAATCCCAAGTGACTCAGAGAATAGAGCTTTGCTCCGCGGCAACGGCTCCAGAAATTAGTCTTGATAAGCCACAAGTGTAGGGGATCGCAACAGCTTTTGAGGGTAAAGTATTCAACCCAAATTTATTGATTCGACACAAGGGGAGCCAAAGAATATTCTTGAGTATTAGCAGTTGAGTTGTCAATTCAACCACACCTGGATAACTTAGTATCTGCAGCAAAGTATTTAGTAGCAAAGTAGTATGATAATAAAGGTAACGGTAGCAAAAGTAATGTTTTTGGGTTTTGTAGTGATTGTACAATAGCAACGGAAAAGTAAATAAGCGAAGAACAATATATGAAAAGCTCGTAGGCAATGGATCAGTGATGGATAATTATGTCGGATGTGATTCCTCATGTAATAGCTATAACATAGGGTGACACAGAACTAGCTCCAGTTCATCAATGTAATGTAGGCATGTATTTCGTAAATAGTCATACGTGCTTATGGAAAAGAACTTGCATGACATCTTTTGTCCTACCCTCCCGTGGCAGCGGGGTCCTAGCGGAAACTAAGGGATATTAAGGCCTCCTTTTAATAGAGAACCGGAACAATGCATTAGCACATAGTGAATACATGAACTCCTCAAACTACGGTCATCACCGAGAAGTATCCTGATTATTGTCACTTCGGGATTGTCAGATCATAATACATAATAGGTGACTATAGACTTGCAAGATAGGATCAAGAACACACATATATTCATGAAAATATAATAGGTTCAGATCTGAAATCATGGCACTCGGGCCCTAGTGACAAGCATTAAGCATAGCAAAGTCATAGCAACATCAATCTCAGAACATAGTGGATACTAGGGATCAAACCCTAACAAAACTAACTTGATTACATGGTAAATCTCATCCAACCCATCACCGTCCAGCAAGCCTACGATGGAATTACTCACGCACGACGGTGAGCATCATGAAATTGGTGATGGAGGATGGTTGATGATGACGACGGCGATGAATCCCCCTCTCCGGAGCCCCGAACGGACTTCAGATCAGCCCTCCTGAGAGAGATTAGGTCTTGGCGGCGGCTCTGTATCGTAAAACGCGGTGAAAATTTCTCTCTGATTTTTTTCTCCGCGAGACGGAATATATGGAGTTGGAGTTGAGGTCGGCGGAGCCTTAGGGGGCCCACGAGACAGGGGGCACGCCCAGGGGGAGGGCGTGCCCCCCACCCTCGTGGACAGGGTATGGGCCCCCTGGTCTTGATTCTTTCACCAGTATTTTTTATATTTTCCAAAAAGTGCCTCCTTGGATTTTCAGGACATTCCGAGAACTTTTGCTTTCTACACATAAAACAATATCATGGCAGTTCTGCTGAAAACAGCGTCAGTCCAGGTTAGTTTCATTCAAATCATGCAAGTTAGAGTCCAAAACAAGGGCAAAAGTGTTTGGAAAAGTAGATACGTTGGAGACGTATCATATAGCATAAGTTTCATCACAATAATCATCATAAGTAGCAACTTTGTTCTCATCATAATCGATTGAAACCTCTTCCAAGATAGTGGAATCATCACTAAATAAAGTTGACACTCTTCCAAATCCTCTTTCATATTCATCACAATAAAATTCAGCATCCTCCAAAATAGTGGGATCACTACTTCCTAAAGTTCACACTCTTCCAAACCCACTTTCATTAATATAATCATCATAGGTAAGGGGCATGCTATCATCATAACAACTTTGCAAATCAAAACTTGGGATGCTAAAAATATCATCTTCGTTAAACATAGCATCCCCAAGCTTGGGACAAACATTAATTTCAGCAAATATATTCTCAAATATGGCATCCTCATCAAACATAGCTTCCCCAAGCTTGGGCCTTTCCATATCATAAGCATAATCACTCTCATCATTAAAAATATGGATAGCACCAATAGTATAGCAATTATCATCATCACAATGAGTAGTAGGAGCAACATCATTTGGGAGGGATACCTTTTTACCTTTGTTGCTCCTTCTTTTCTTTTTCTTCTTCACATTATGTGTGGGTACAACCTTCTTCTTTGAGCTCCTTATTGATGAGATTGGTTGAATAGGGAGCTCCTCCTCGTTACCTGATTCATCATAAGAAATAATAGGAGGAGATTGGGAGGTCTCTTCCCTTTCATTAGTATTCTCTTCATCTTCTAATTGCTTTCTTTTCTTTAGGTGATTGGCAATATAAGGATTTTCAATGCAATTCACCGCACAAAACAAATAAATCTCCTCTAAATCAATGTCAAGGAAATGCTCAAGATTAAATTTTGGAATAAGTTAGTTGCACGTTTCAATTCTTCATAACCCAAAAGCAAACTAAGTTCATTGTAATGAGCAAGGGAGATCAAATCATCACAATTTTTGGACACGATTTGATCATGAAACAATTTGCATTGGAGATGTAAATGATCACGTTCATTGCAAAGTTCACAACGGTAAAGATATCTTAAATTTTCAGCGCTAACATTAAGCCTTTCTTGCAACCCTTTAGTTTCTAAATACTTATGCCTCTTGCAATATCTATTTTCCCTATTTGGTGTGTACTTGCAAACCCTATCTACTCCACGAAAATCAACATGCTTATAAGAGACATTTTCATCATAACTAGTGCAATCATCATTAGTACTATGGATATTCAAAGAGTTCATACTAACAACATTGCAATCATGCTCATCATTCAAAGATTTAGTACCAAGCATTTTAATGCATTCTTCTTCTAGCACTTGAGCACAATTTTCCTTTCCATCATACTCACGAAAGATATTAAATAGATAAAGCGTATGAGACAAACTTAACTCCATTTTTTGTAGTTTTTCTTTTATAAACTAAACTAGTGATAAAACAAGAAACAAAAAGATTCGATTGCAAGATCTAAATATATACCTTCAAGCACTCACCTCCCCGGCAACGGCGCCAGAAAAGAGCTTGATGTCTACTACACAACGTTCTTCTTGTCGACGTTGTTGGGCTTGCAAGTGCACATGTTTGTAGGACAGTAGCAAATTTCCCTCAAGTGGATGACCTAAGGTTTATGAATCCGTAGGAGGCATAGGATGAAGATGGTCTCTCTCAAACAACCCTGCAACCAAATAACAAAGAGTATCTTGTGTCCCCAACACACCCAATACAATGGTAAGTTGTATAGGTGCACTACTTCGGCGAAGAGATGGTGATACAAGTGCAATATGGATGGTAGATATAGGTTTTTGTAATCTGAAAATATAAAAACAGCAAGGTAACTAATGATAAAAGTGAGTGTAAACGGTATTGCAATGATAGGAAACAAGGCATAAGGTTCATACTTTCACTAGTGCAAGTTCTCTCAACAATAATAACATAGATAGATCATATAACAATCCCTCAACATGCAACAAAGAGTCACTCCAAAGCCACTAATAGCGGAGAACAAACGAAGAGATTATGGTAGGGTACGAAACCACCTCAAAGTTATTCTTTCGGATCAATCTATTCAAGAGTTCGTACTAGAATAACACCTTAAGACACAAATCAACCAAAACCCTAATGTCACCTAGATACTCCATTGTCACCTCAAGTATCCGTGGGCATGATTATACGATATGCATCACACAATCTCAGATTCAACTATTCAACCAACACAAAGTACTTCAAAGAGTGCCCCAAAGTCTCTACCGGAGAGTCAAGACGAAAACGTGTGCCAGCCCCTATGCATAGGTTCATGGGCGGAACCCGCAAGTTGATCACCAAAACATACATCAAGTGGATCACGTGATATCCCATTGTCACCACAGATAAACACGGCAAGATATACATCAAGTGTTCTCAAATCCTTAAAGACTCAATCTGATAAGATAACTTCAAGAGGAAAACTCAATTCATCACAAGAGAGTAGAGGGGGAGAAACATCATAAGATCCAACTATAATAGCAAAGCTCGCGATACATCAAGATCGTGCCATAGAGAGAACACGAGAGAGAGAGAGAGAGAGAGAGAGAGAGATCAAACACATAGCTACTGGTACATACCCTCAGCCCCGAGGGTGAACTACTCCCTCCTCGTCATGGAGAGCGCCGGGATGATGAAGATGGCCACCGGTGATATATTCCCCCTCCGGCAGGGCGCCGGAACGGGCTCCCGAGAGGTTTTTGGTGGCTACAGAGGCTTGCGGCATCGGAACTCCCGATCTATCTTCATCTTCGATGTTTTTAGGGTACGTGGACTTATATAGGCAAAAGAAGTCTGTCGAGGGAGCCTCGAGGGGCCTAGGAGATAGGAGGCGCACCTAGGGGGTGGGCAGCCCTCCTATCTCCTGGCTTCCTCGAGCCTTCCCTGGCTTGAACTCCAAGTCTCTCGGATCATGTTCTTTCCAAAAATCACGCTCCCGAAGGTTTCATTCCGTTTGGACTCCGTTTGATATTCCTTTTCTTCGAAATACTGAAACAGGCAATAAAACAGCAATATGTTAATAGGTTAGTCCCAAAAGTAATATAAAAGTGTATAATAAAGCCCGTAATCATTCAAAATAGATAATAAAATAGCATGAATGCTTCATAAATTATAGATACGTTGAAGACGTATCAGGCCCGCAGGCGGCGGGCCCTACCTGTCCACGAGCCACCAGAAGGCGGCGAAGCCCAAGCAGGCGGCAACGAGGGCAGGCCGGCTCCTAGTAGGCGGCCGTCCTTCCCCTCGGAGTCTATGCGCCATTAACCAGATGAGATGGAGTATGGCTATAGTGAACGCCCGCCAAGCGGCAGGACTGTAGCCACGCTCCCCCCGACAAAGCCTCCGTCATCAGGAGCAATGCTACAATATAAAGCGATCGACGTGGCCCGCAGGCGGTGGGCCTTACATGTCAGCCAAGATCATGGCAGCCGGCGGGACCCACCAAGTGGTGTGCCCCAACAGCCGGCAGAGAAGCCGGCCCCCAGAGACACTAATGGTCGGGTCCTACACCCGGCCGGATTACCATTGTACCCCTGGGGGGTAGGCCTATATAAACCCCCAAGGCTCACCCATGCAAAGGGTTCAGAACCTTTGCCATCATACACACACATATAGAGAGAGGAGTAGAGCTAGCCTTGCCCTTCTTCCTCCTCTAGCCAAATAGCTCAAGGAGCAATCTTGTAGCTACTCTATTGACCATAGTGATCATGTGGAGACCCTGCAGATCAGGACTAGGGGTGTTATCTCCACGGAGAGCACCGAACCTGGGTAAGATTCGCAGGCATATGCGGTCTCGATCACTCCCGCTTCTAGAGCCCGGCGACGTACTCTTGACCCCCTCCATGTTAAGCCATCCCTTGGCATATGTCGGTAGATATCCCCGACATTTGGCACCCACCGTGGGGCTAGGTGCACCATCGTCCGGAAACACGTTCTGTACGGGAACCCTATTACTTCCTGGAAAGCGCAGCTAGCCCGACACGCCCGATGGCGTTTGCGTCGATGCGTTGCACGGCATGGAAGTCGTTTGCACCGCAAGCTGCCTCGCTGATCTCATCGGCGGGATCCTCCTCTTCGACGAACCCGTGCCCGACGTAGGAACGGCCAGCACCGAGAGCTGCCCCGTCAACCTCCTCGGCAAGCTCCACGTCGCTAATGAGCCTGCCTCCGATTTGGAGTCCGTTGGCTCCACCGACCCGCTCTCGACATGATCATCGATGTCGACGCGGCGCCCACTGATGCCTTCCCCGACCATGTGGTGATCATCGACGACCCGCTCCCTCTTGCGGACAGCAATGCCAGCACCGTCACGGAGGTGCTGGTCATTAGCCACGACGGAGCCTCTGACGGGGCCGGCCAGGACCCGCTGCAGGCGGCAATGCGGGGCCTGTCCGCGCCCGTGGCGGAGGGCGCTGACGGCGTGACGCTAGAGTCGTTCTGCGTCTCGCTCCTCAACAGCGCCAACAAGCTGGCAGCCATCACTACAAAAAAAAAAGACACATCCGCGACATTTTGGGCCAAACGAATTTTTTTTCTGTTATACTTATGACACTTCTATGACGATAATTGTGACAAAACCCGGTATCATCATAGATGTGGTGCGCTCCTACTTCTATGACAAAAATTCATGACAGAAAATGGGTTTTTCGTCCTGGTCGGGCCAGAGACGCAGCTGCATGACATTCTTTGGGCCGTCCATGACGGAAAAACCGTGGTAGAAGCAAGGGCGAGGAAAATATCGGGGTGTTCCCGGTTACGGTGGGTGGTCGGGGCCGAGCGATGCATGGAGGTTTGCTCGTTTCTCTCGTACACGCACGTGCGTGGGTGCGAGGTGTTGGGCTCTTACTGAACCCGAGCGAGGTGTTCGCCTACTGAACCCGAGCGATTGCACTGCAGACTACGTGTTATTGAACCCGAGCGATCGATCGATGGCTGTTAACTGAACCCGATCGAGCGATTCCTTCGCTAATGCTGCTAACTGAAGCCGATCGATGAGCGTTGTTGGGGGGTGGATGAACAGTTCCCAGTGGGGGGTTGGATGAATAGTATCATGTGGTAGTAGAGGTCGTTGCCGCTGGATGAACAGGACCCCGATGATTGAGCCGGTTGGGGCTGGATGAACAGGACCCCGTGGAGGGCTGGATGAATAGAACGACCCCGTGGAGGGCTGGTTGAACAATAGCCGGTGGAGGGCTGGATGAACAGTACCCCGTGAAGGGGTGTTTGAACAGGACCACGTGAAGAGGGCTGGTTGGACAGTAGCCGGTGGAGTAGCGCGCGGTGGAGGCTAGATGAACAGGAGCCCGTGGATGAACAGTCACAGGTGAAGGCTGGAGGAGGTCGACGGTGGATGAATAGTAGCCCGTGGAGGCTGGAGGAGGTCGAAGGTGGAGATGAACAATATCCCGTGGAGTCCCATTTTGTGGTACGCCACACCCCTCCCGATGAACAGGACCCCCGTTTCGACCGTAGCGCTCTGACACAAGTCTGTTTCCTCCGTTTTGCGGTACGCCACACCCATACCGATCAACAGGACCCCGTTTCGACCGTAGGAGGTCCAACAGAAGTCTGTTTCCTCCGTTTGGCGGTACGCCAGACCCCTTCCGATGAACAGGATCCCGTTTCGAACGTGTCTGGTCGAACACAAGGCCGTTTCCTTCGTTCTGCGGTACATCAGGCCTCGTTTCCATCGGCTGTTCTGTCCATGCCCTCCCGATGAACACGACGACGCAATCCGTTTCAACCCAGCCGGTTGGCTCCCCATGAACACGACGATGACGCAATTTGTCCATTCAGACCCAGCCATGTACACGAGCCCTGGCCGTACGTATGCACGAGTAGGCGTTCAAGACCCAGCCCGTGTGTACGTACGTGGCCATATTTACTTTCTTGCATCCTGACCGCTGTACGTATGTGTACTTGCTACGTGCGCGTCTCTACTACGACACGTGCGCGCCTCTACATCGACCAATATGTACGTACACGTTCGCGACCAGAATGACAACACTACGTACGCTTCGACCAGGTGGGTCCCGACTGTGAAGCACTTCCTTACGTGCGAAGATTTAGCTGGTGGGTCCCAACAGTCAGGGGCGAATCATTTTTTTTGCCCGGACGCACTTTCTTGCGAGTTGTACTACTTTTATGACTTTGTGCTACTTCGTGGATTTGTTTAATAAGATGGTTGCATGCATCATCATGATGCAGAGGCCGGGGTACGTCTCTACTTCCAAAAACATTAGCATGTCCAGGGTTTTAGTGGAGACTTCTGGATTGGGCTTTTCAAGGGGTCGTGGGATTTTGTGGCTTATCCAGATTCAGTTGTTTTGGGGTGATAGCTGTAGACATAATCCATCCTGGGTGAACTGATGGCCTGCATCACATTTAAAACTGCCTTGGCAACCAATTAACCCACTGCCGGCCGCATGTGGATAATTTAAAGCTGTTGATTTGCGGGGCACGCGTTAGTTATGTAGTTCCCGCTGAATTGTGTGCCGAGGACCGGAAATCCCTTTTGGTGACCGAGCTTCAATGAGGCCTCCAAATTCAGAATTCAAATTTCATCAAAACTCATATTTTTACATTTCAAAAAATTCTGAAAAAAATCACAGATATATATGAAGGCATAACACACATGTGTGTAAATTTTCAGGGCAAAATACGTTGAAATGAGGGCTGTGCAAAAAAGACAAATCTGAGGCTGTTTAACACATGATACTATTCATTCTCTCAGGCCATGAATTTGTCTTTTTTGTACAGGTCACAATTTAAGGTATTTCATCATGAATTTTTACACACATGTAGGTTTCATCCTTACATATACGCATATTTTTTTCAGAATTTTTTGAAACATAAAAATTTGAATTTGAATTTTTCAAAAATAAAGGGCTCCATGGAGCTCGGCCTCCAAAACGCCATTCTCGCCGAGGACTATCTTTATGGATTCGGCTTGCCTGCTCCCTCTCCATGCTCCCATCCGTACTCCCACTTCATCCTACGGCTGTCCTTTTCCCTTTTTCTTTTCTAATCTAATCATCTCCCCTGATTTTAGGGGGGTGGGGCCAGGCCTTATTCTGTTTCAATCAAATTAAGTCACGTATGCGGGAGCACGGATGGAAACACGTGCGGGGAGCAGGCAAGTTTCGTCCTATCTTTATCATGTGTTTTGCGTAGTTACAGGAACCAAATAACTCAAATGGTGATGGATAAGTGCAATAGATCAACCAAATTACTGGTACAGGAACTGTAAACACATGCTGAATGCGCAGTAGGTGAGCACACATCACATAGTAGGATAAATATGGGGAGGACTTGACGCAAACATATATATTACTAGCTATGGAGTGGCTAGCTGACGAACTAGTGGACTTGCACTGCTAAATGCAGACGTCGACGATGACCGTTGCGCAGGGGAGTGAGCTTCAGTGGTTGTGGACAAAGACCACGTCAATGACGACGGATGGAGGCATGCTCTATCAGGTGACTCCATCTAGCGCTCAAGTACTGTATACACTTGTTCTTTCGCTTCCAAAGCATGCATCCTCATTTGCGTCAGTTGGACAGAGTGCAACCATGTATGGAACGGTAGATGATGAACTTACACCATGTCACACAACTGTAGAAATGCCTCCCCGGGTTTATTACTGCCGGAAATGAACCATACCACATGCCCGACTTTGCACTCAGGGCAATGAATGAGAGAGAGCAACGCGACCTGGTTGGAGATAAATGTGGTGGAGAGCTTCCCTGATATGAATGTCGTGGGGATCTTCCCTAGGACATGGATGAACACATGGTTCTGACCTGCAATGGGAGGATGGTTGCAAGAGAGAGTGAGAACGAGTGTTGAGAATAATGGTTGGACAACCGAAGCAAGAAGACTGATGGATTAAAGAGATGGAGGGGAGTGTGGTGTAGGTAGCTGTTGCAACTGACGAGCGATTCAATGCGTCTAATTTCTTTGCATACAACAGACCTGACCTGTCAGATTGAATAAGGAAGCTATGCATGTTGGATATGGTGCAGAGAAATGAATATACATGCTCATCGTATAACATCTACACGGATCACGTGGGAACGGGAGGGCAGGATACCGACCTCGCTTGGCACCATGTCCACTCATGATTTATTGAACATTACTCCCTCTGTCCTTCAAAGAGTGTACTTCCAACATTGTTGGAGGGTCAAACTATTTTAAAATTTTACTGAGTTTGTGTAAAAATATATCAATGTTTATGAAATCAAATAAGTATATGATAAAAATATATTTTATCATAAATCTAATGCTATTAGTTTGATGGCATAAATATTGATGTATTATTATACAAATACGGTCAAACATAAAAATGTTTGACTTTTCAATAAAGTTGGAAGTACACTCTTTAAAGGACGGAGGGAGTACTCCTTTACATACAGTCGTACCAATTTATATATGTTTCGAATTCATGTAGTAATAAGCTCGATGAAGGATGGATGGATTAAGCCGGACCAAGGATAGATGGATTGGTACGTGAGCTAGCTGGAAAAGGGAGTAAATGCACATAACCACCATTTTAGTGTCACAACTCTCGGAAAATCACCACTTTACAAAACGTGGCACTTTGCACCGCACCAAAAACTTGACAGCGGCAAAAAACACTGAATCAAAAATTGTTCTCGTTTTGACGTGTCCGATCGTGCGTGGGCGGACAAGGTGATGGCGCGTCGCTAACGACCCTCTTTTTATTTTGCAATTGTGACGAATCTGCTGGGTCGAGCCGACGCATGAGGGAGGGGTAGTTTACTAGGCTGGGCGCGTTTATGCTGCTGGGTCAGGCCGATGCGTGAGGGAGGGGCAGTTTATCTGGCCTGGTGCATTTGGGTTCATTCCATTATTCTTGTTCTATGATGGAGGGGTAGTTCGATCGATCGACTGGCCGTTCGGTTTCTCTAGAAACCCCTAATCTTCACACGCACACCGCATTCATTCACTCCCTCTTGCACGGATAACCACCACTCCACAACCTCTCCATCCAACCTCCTCCTTCCAATCACAGAAAGCAAAGAAAACCTCCATTACACCATGGCATTTGGCATCGGATGGGACTAGACGTTGCAGGAGATCTTTGATGGCGACAACACCAAGCTCTCCTACGCGCGCGAGGTGAGCACCTTGTACGCCAGCCTTGCCATCCTCAAGAATCATGCGCGTGAGGTGAGGGTGGCCGCCAACCATGAGGAGTATGCCCGATTGCCAGACCTCCATTGCCTACTGATCGAGAACCTAGTCTGGGCGATGGGGGAGGCTAGGGATTCCCCGGATCCATACCAGAGGGCACGCTGGTACATGTACCAAAACCGTGACCAACTCCACGTGGACTATGAGCTCGACATGGTGGTGCCAGTGCTGCCCCTCGCTCATCTGATGGAGATGGAGCCATCGCAGATGGAGCAGTAGATGCAGGTGGAGGCACACAGATGGAGTTGCAGCAGATGAAGCATCACATTAGGTGGAGACAGGCACAAGCAGCAGGAGAAAGAAGAGGCAACTCTGCATCATGGGGCCAGTTCGCCAATCTCTTTGTCTTCTGAAGCTGCAGCAAGAGCTGCGGCAAGAGTGAGTCTGATGCAACATTGTCCTTGTTAATTTCTGCAGCAAGATTTGAACCAATATCTGGGTTTAGTTCCTGAACTTAGTAGTGTGCTTGCGTCCGAAGATCTTGAACTATGTGTGCTATCTATCTAAACCTATCTATGATATCCTATCTATCTATCTATGCTTGTGTTTGAATGTTTGCACTCATATTATCTGAATATTGGTGCTCAAACTACCTGAATATTGGTGCTCACAATATCTTAATATTGTTGTTCACACTATCCGAAACTTTGGTGCTCTAGGTTTCAAGGCATAGAACTATAGGTGTGCTCTAGGTGCCAATGCAAAGGTTAAGTGTTATGAAACATAAAATTCCTCTATTTTGTAGCATAGTTTGATTGAACGAAGTTTGAACATTGCAAGTCTGAATATAGCAAGTTCGCTCCTGGTTAGGTACACTTGCTGCCTTTAATCAACTTAGTTTGAACATTAAATTGAGCACACCTACTAACACTTCACATTAGTCAAATCACTTAAACCCATGTACACTGACTCACTCCACCCCTTCTGTGGTCAACTTGACCACTGCATCACTCAACCCAATTTTAACTCATGTACCACTACACAACACCCTGCAAATTTCAGCAGTGGCATTTAGTGCCAGTTTCATTTAGTGCACAAGTATAATTCAACTACATCTATCAGTCAGTGAATTAATTATGTAGTTAACCATTGAAAACCCTAAATCCAGTCAACTAGGACATGAAATTTCAGTGACAAACAGTAAGATTCAGTTAACTAAGTTCAGTAAGCAACTAGGTTTAGTTAACAACTACATTCAGTTAACTAGATTCAGTTAACAACTAGGTTCAGTTAACTATATTCAGTTCACAACTAGATTTAGTCACAAACAATAAGATATAGTTAACTGCATCCAGTTCACAACAAGATTCAGTTAACAATTTATTTCGCTCTAGTTCCAGCAAACCAAACCCTAGATTGCAAATTTGGAACACAAGTAGTGATTTGCTAATAGGAGAGAGGGAGGCAGCTCACCTAGGGTTCAACCAACACCATTTGACTGCAGCTCAACATAGTTTGCTCCAAATCTAGCCAATTTGACTATAGTCGTCGCACACCCTCCCCCCTTGCTGCGGGTCCCCCCGCCACGCCGGCCAGCCAAGGTGACTGGCTTTGTTCACCACTCCTTCATTAATGGATCCAGAGCCGCCACTGCTGCCATGCCCGCAAGAGAGAGAGAGAGAGAGGGAGAGGATGGGAGTGAGGGCCGGCCCAGTCACTTCAGAAAGAGCCGTTAATGGCCATTAGCGGCGCGCCGACAACGTAGTCAACCCGTGCGCGATCGGGCATGTCAAAACGAGATCAAGTTTTGGTTCAGTGTTTGTTGCCACTGTCAAGTTTTCGGTGCGGTACAAAGTATCACGTTTTGTAAGTGGTCGTTTTTCGAGAGCTGTGACGCTAAAGTGGTGGTTGTGTGCATTTTACTCTTAGAAAGGACCCTGAATTTCTCTTCAAATGAAAAAAATGTTCCAACTTTTTTTTTCAAAAAATGTTTGTGTTTTCCAAATTTGGTCAAGATTTTCAAAAAAAGGTTACATTTAAAAGATACTCCAAATTCATTTTTTTCTTTTTAGTGAAATTCATAAATTCAAAAAAATGTTCGTGTTTACAAAATACACATTTTGTAAAAAAAATCTGAATGTTCAAAACATGTTCCCATTTTCACAAATTGTTCACAAAGTCAAAAATGTTTGTGTTTTCATAAAAGGTTCATGTTTTTAAAAATGATAGTGAATTTTTAAAACAAATCCATGTTTTAATTTTTATTCTTGTTTTCCAAAAATGTATGGAATTGTGAAAAATATAATTACCTTTTTTTCAAACTGTTTGACATTTAAAAAAAATCATGTTTCCCATAATATTAGGCAATTCATAATTTTTCTAAAATTTCAAAATAAATAAGAAAAAACAAAAATATTTCAAATCTAACCCTGCAGTATGTTCTTAAATATTTGCGCCGGCCATTGGTTAAGCCCCGTTCATCCTCAGCGCAAGGGCGCTCGATCAGTGAGCTATTACTGGAGGATGTGTTTATTCGAGTGGCCAGCAGGATTTGATCCGGCCTTTGAGGTCTTTGATCCTCCAACTTGTCTTTTTTTTAGAATTTTTACTCATGCCTTACAAACACAGGTCATTTCGGTGCATTTTCACAGTACACAAGTTAGACAACCCAACTACCTTGGAAATAAGAAATAAATATTTTAAATAGCCCCACATTGCTCCTATACATACGGTCATGCCAAATTTATATACGTGTGAGAAACTAAATGTTGTAAGCTTGATGAAGTATTGATGGATTAAGCTAGAGGAAGGACGGATGGATTGTTACATGAGCTAGCTGAAAAAGACCTTAAATTTCTTTTAAAAATAGAATTAACTCTAGTACGTGAGCTAGATGGATGAATTGCTACATGAACTAGCTACAAAAGGACCCTAAATTTCTTGAGGATCGCTACCCGATGAAAAGAGAAGGAAAGAACTGACTACGTGAGCTAGATGCATGGAAAAGAGAAGACCCGACTCTCTCACATATTATGGAACTTCACACCTTAAATTCCCTCGATTAATGATGCGGAGTAGAATCTATATCGATGGCTTGTATATGGAAAAGAGAAGACATGCCTCACTTCCATATTATGAAACTTCATGCCTTAAAACCACCTCGAATGAAATGGAAAACTATATGGGCCTTCTCTGGCATGCGATGACCTAACGAAACCCTTAAATCCCCTTCAATGAAAAAAAAAACAGCGAATTGATTCCTTCACACACGGTGAAACCCAGAACCAAAATGTTCCTTCTCGTCGTGCACATAGGGTCAAGCTTGCACATATAATTCTCACAAAATTTAAGTGCGCACTATTATTTTTTTGTTGCGACGCACGGGCATATGGGCTAGTATTATATAAATATGAATGCACATAGGATATGCAAAGATAAGGAGTTTCAAGGAAAAAAAGAAAAACATAACAACATTTTTTTTGAGAAAAAGGAAAACATGACAACAAGATTTTTTTTATATAGGAAAAAAAGAAAAGGGGGCGGCCCATGTGGCCAGGTTTGGGCGCTAGGGTTTGGCGCGGACGGGCAGAGAGGAGGGCCGTCCGTGGCAAAGCTATCCAACGGCCACCGTGCGTTGTTTGTTGGAGAGAGAGGAAAGAGGCATTAGTAGATTGCTCCCTCCGCCGCCGCCGAGCCAGTCCATTCCCCTTCTCAAAAAAAAAAGCCAGTCCATTCCCCTTCTTCCTTCTTGCCACTCCAGACTCCAGACTCCATCCCCTTCTTCCTCCGCCATCTATGTTGCCCGAGGACACTTCGTCTCCGTCTCCGTCTCCGTCTCGTGTTTGTCCATGAATCCGGTTCCGACTACAACCTGATTCTTAGACCTAACCCTTCTCTCAATAAGTACCACCAGAGTCTTAGATAGGGGTACGCCTGTGTGAGATCACACAAGATCCACCATGTCGCTCAAAGGCTATTACGAAGCCTCGTTGTGTCCGCCAGCCGAGGATGATGTGCTTGCGGCTGCAGCGGCTGCGGCAAAGTGGGACTGGGGGGAAGCCCTCCTCGATCGCGCGGCTTACATGGTCGATAAGAAAAACCATACTTCCGCCCGCTGTCGATTCAGGAGGGACGTCCTGGACAAGAGGGAGGTGGAAATGCGGGTCACATTGTGCCTCGCCCCGCCGCCTCTCGTCTCCTATTTCTGCTGCCACGCCTACTACGCGGACGACAAAGGAGAAGACAACCGATTGTTCATCAGCGAGCCGTCCATGTTTGCCATGGAGGGTGACCTTGCACTTATCACCCTCTGCCACGGGGAATTCCACCCCTCCACCATCGACAACAACAAGGGCTTGTTGACACACGAACACGTCACGTGTACCCTCGACGCCGGGGGTGATGCACCGCAGCTCACGTCGAAGGAGACCCGACCAACAGCGCGATATGCAAGACAGTCGGCGGGTGCTTTTGCAGACCCGAAACCCCGCGCACCCGGGAGGGACCCCGTCAGGGATTGCGGCGGCTATGGGCTGCCCTAGGTCGATTCGCTCGCCCCTAGAGCCTCGGGATTCGCAGCTCTCAAACACGAAGAACAGCGAAGAACGAGAGAGAAAAACGGTGGAGAGATAAAAAGTAGACAGGAAAAAGTAGTATATTGATTTGTTCGATTGTGTGTTTTTCAATCGGCCGTCACCCCCAACATATATAAGAGGCGGCTGGACTTCCCGTACAAGTAAAGGATTCATCTAGGCTTTCCTTACAAGAAGAATTACATCAATTCGCGTCCTAGAGTCCTAGTTCTACTCCAACTCGGATTCAGTCTGAATCTGGCCCAACTTCTGTCTTCCTCCTTGTGCAAGCCGCCGAGCCTCCATATGATCTCCGATCAAGATGGCCCAAATACCAAACTTGTGCGCCTCGATGATACGAACAACTCTCATGTTGATCACTTTCAAATAAGGCCATCTTGAACACTTTTCGAGGTCGTCTTACCTTCCAGTCGGACTTGGTCTTGCGGTATACTGAATTATCCGAGTCTTGTAGTGAATTTGCAGGCTATATACTATCTCTGACGACGATGACTCCAAAACCAAAGTTTATCGTCTTGATGATACGCACAACTTCTGTATTGAACACTTTTCCATCCGAGATCATCTTGATAAACTTTTGGGCACATGTTCAGTTTCACTCGGATTTGAGCTCATCCACTCGGATATTAGAGTCTTTCACTCGACTGGATCTTTTCACTTGGATGACTATATTTTCATTCGGAAGACAATCTTTCACTCGGATGATGACCACATTTTCAGTTGGAAGACAATCTTTTACTCGACCGACCTTTTACTCGATCGGTAGGTTTTCACTCGACCTTTTACTCGATCGATAGGTTTTCACTTGACCTTTTACTCGATCGGTGGGTTTCACTCGACCTTTTACTCGATCGGTAGGTTTTCACTCGACCTTTTACTCGATCGGTAGGTTTTCACTTGACCTTTTACTCGATCGGTAGGTTCTCACTTGACCTTTTACTCGATCGGTAGGTTTTCACTCGACCGGTGAGTTTTCACTCGACCAAAAACATAGCCTGATCTTGATTTGTCTCCCCAAGTCTCATATGACCTCGGATTGAGACGAATTATATTTGAAAATCGATCGGCTCGACGAGACGAAACTTTCTCGTGTTGAAGTTTTTTCAATTAAAGGCTGTCTTGAGGGCTGAATTGCTCACGCATTGCATCAGACACTCATCAACATGTGTCTGATGTCAAGCGTAATATTTTGGTCTCTGGCCTGTCCAGACCGTATTGACTATAACTTTTGCATATGAACTCGGATTGAGATGATTTATATATGAGAATCAATGGTCTTGACGAGACGAAGACAATTCCTTTAGAGCACTCCTTCATCTGAGTTCATATTGAGGGCGTAATCGGCCGAAAAGCACTCAGAACACTAAATTTTGCCACTCGGAGTATAGCTTCGGCCACTGAGATGAGGTCGAATGGCGATAGCCTAAACATCAAAGTTGTTCCACTCGACGATACGAAACTTTCTCATGCTGAAAACCCTTTCACTCTGTATATTGCCAAAATCAGTTGTCAACACATGCCCCCCTGTTTTTCGGCAAAGCTTGCATGCCGAAAAATAATATGCATAATGTTCATTCTAAGGACGATGTCAACACTCCATCGGCCATTTATTTTTCTCAGGGCGATAATTATGTATCGGCCATGTTTGTGCTAAGGGCGATAATTGTATATCGGCCATTGCCTACTTAGGCTTCCTGCCACACACTCGGGTGGTACTTCTTCAAATATTTGCCATTGAGAGCTCGAGGTAACAATGCCCCTTGTATTGATTCCACCAAATATGAATTTCCGGGAACGATTCTTGTAATCCTAAAAGGACCTTCCCAACTTGGAGACCACTTCCCGAATTTTCTATCTCTTGAACCAATCGGCAGAATCACTTTCCAGACAAGATCACCAACTTGAAAATTCTTCAACTTAACTTTCTTATTGTAATCCCTTGCTACCCTCAACTTATCTCTCTCTATGGCATTCAAAGCAGCCAAACGTTTATCAGCAACCTCGTCAATGTTGTCCATCATCAAGTTATAGAAGTCTATCGCCGATAAATCATTTTGTTTGGCTATTCTCAAAGCATTCAAATTTACTTCCACCGGTAAAACAGCCTCCTGACCAAATACTAGCTCATATGGAGTCACTTTCGTAGCACCATGCCTTGAGATTCTATGTGCCCATAATGCCTCAGACAACAAGTCATGCCATCTCCTTGGATTATCCTCAATCTTCTTCTTGATGAGCTTGATTAAAATTTTATTGCTAGACTCAGCTTGTCCATTAGCTTGGGCATAATATGGAGAGGAATTGAGCAACTTTATATTATAAGATTCGGCAAACTCTCTGACTTGGTGTGACATAAAAGATGAACCTTGATCTGTAGTTAACGTTTGAGGAATACCGAATCTATGAATAATATGCTCGGTTATGAATTGAATCACCTCCGTATGTGTCATGTTCTTGAGAGGTACTGCTTCAGACCATTTAGTGAAATAATCAGTTGCCACCAACACGAATCGATGCCCCTTTGAGGAAGATGGATGAATTTGCCCAATAAAGTCTAAACCCCATCCTCTGAAAGGCCACGGCTTGATAATAGGATGCAACATAACAGCAGGAGCCAATTGAATATCACCAAATTTTTGACAAGCTTTGCACCCTTTATAATATCTGAAGCAATCATTAATCATGGTCGGCCAATAAAACCCAGCGCGTCGTAATAACCATTTCATCTTAGGAGCCGACTGGTGAGTACCACAAATGCCCTCATGTACCTCTCCCATAGCAACTCTTGCTTGATCCTCATCCAAGCATTTTAAAAGAACATCATCAACTGTTCGGCGATAAAGGTCATCGTCCCTCATAGTATATTTAAAAGCCATACGCCGAACAGCCCTGTCCACCCTTTCACTCGGATTGCGCAAGTAAGCAACAATGGGCTTCCTCCAGTCGAAATTGTCATCTGCACTAGATTTTTTGTTAATGACCGAATCACTGGGTTCTTGTTCGGCCTCTTCTATACTGGTAAGACAAGACATCGGACTTTGAGAAATATGAAACATGCCATGATCAACATGATATCCAGATGCTTGTTGTGCCAACTCATTTGCTTTCCAATTGTCATGTCTAGATATATGTGCAATGCTAAAACAATCCAAAGTAGAAATTATATCTAGACATCTATCAAGATAAACATTAAGTGATTCGTCAAAACACTGAAAGACTCTGGATATTTGCTGCACCACTAGTAACGAATCACCGTAAGCCTCAATATGTGTAACACCTATAGCAAGTAACATCTCTAGACCGAATAACAATGCTTCATATTCGGCTTGATTGTTTGTGCAAAAATATTCTAAGCGGCATGAGGCTTCAAAAACAGCACCATGAGGAGATATATAAACAATACCAACACCTTGGCCATTGCTACAAACTGAACCATCAAAGTACAATCTCCATGGTACTAATGAAACAAGGTTCATATCAACATCATGCTTGTCATTAATCCGATGTTCAACAATAAAATTAGCAACAATTTGGCCTTTCATGGATTTTAGAGATTCATAAGACAAATCATACTCAATCAAAGCATAAGCCCACTTGCCAATTCTACCACTAAGAATTGGCCTATGCAACATGTACTTAATGACATCGGTTTGACAAGCTACCACACAAGCACTCGGCACTAGGTAATGCCTCAATTTTGTGCAAGCGTAATATAAGCATAGACATAGTTTTTCAATAAATGTATACCTTGTCTCGGCGTCCAATAAACGTCTGCTCAAATATGTAATGGCATGCTCTTTTCCTTCGGTATCTTGAGTCAAAACAGCACCAATAACACCTTCCTCTGCTGCGATATAAAGTTTAAAAGGCTCTCTATGCTTGGGTGCTTTCATCACCGGAGGAGTGCACAAATAATTCTTGATCATATCAAAGGCTTCTTGCTGTTTTGCCCCCCAAGTGAAATCAACATCATTCTTTAACCGAAGGATAGGAGTAAATGCATCAACTTTCCGTGACAGATTAGCTATGAACCTTCTCAAATAATTGACCTTGCCAAGGAACTTTTGCATATCTCTCTTGCATGTTGGAGCCTCCACTTTCTGTATGGCCTCTATCTTTTTGGGATCGATTTCGATGCCATCTTCATGAATAATGAAACCCAAAAATTTGCCAGCTGACACGCCGAATGCACACTTCAAAGGATTCATCTTCAGTCCATACTTTTTCATTCTTTCAAAAGCTAAACGCAAATCGGCCAAGTGAGATTTAAAAGCATCCGATTTGACAACAATATCATCAATATAAACTTCAAGTATGACACCGAGTAAATCATGAAAAATCAAATTCATAGCCCTTTGATATGTGGCCCCAGCATTTTTCAATCCGAATGTCATCACTGTCCACTCGAATAAACCAAGGAAACCAGGACATCGGAAAGCTGTTTTGTACATGTCCTCTTCGGCCATAAAAATTTGATTGTATCCGGCATTACCATCTAGAAAGCTAATAACCTTATGTCCAGAAGCATCATTAATAAGCATATCGGCTATTGGCATGGGATACTCATCTTTGGGTGTAGCCCTATTCACATCTCTGAAGTCAATGCACACCCTCAACTTGCCGGATCCCTTCTTCTCCACTGGGACAATGTTAGAAATCCACTCGGCATACCTGCAAGGTCGAATGAATTTAGCTTCAAGCAGTCGACCGATCTCTTCCTTGATCCGGTCATATGTTTTCGGATTAAACTTTCTGGCCGACTATTTATAAGGTCTAAAACCGGCCTTTATAGGCAACCGATGCTCCACTAGCTCTCGGCTCAACCCTGGCATCTCATGATATTCCCATGCAAAGCAACAAACATATTCTTTCAATAGCTCGATTAATTTAGCTTTACAATCGGCTTTCAAATTTTTGTTTATAAATGTCGGTCTACTGACTGATCCGTCTCCGATATCTACCTCTTCTAACGGATCGGCCGATGTAAAACCTTGTCCAAGTTTATCCATGTCATCCAACTCCTCAATAGACTCATACATATCGTTCTCGCTGGACCGATATTTTGCAAGACGTTTTTGTAACCACTCGGAACTAGGATCCATTTAAACATATCATACCTTGGAGCCGATTGCATTCAGTCGGCTTTAAAGACACGGGCACAAAACCATTCTTGGTCGCGCTGAGAAAATCAAACTCTGATAAGTCACGTCCCGTCAAGCAAGTAGCATTGGGATGTTGCCAATCCACCGATGCATCGGCCAAAGCAACACAGACCGAGTTATCCGCATGAATGACTTCCACTTCATCATCAACCCACTGAATCAAAAACTGGTGCATAGTGGACGGCACGCACTGGTTTGCATGAACCCAATCACGGCCTAGTATAACATTGTAGTTACCTTGCACCTCAGCGACAAAGAATGCAGTAGCCAAAGTTTTGCTTCCGACTGTAAGCTCCACATACATTACACCTTTGGCTTCAGTTTTCTCTTTGCCTTCAAACCCGTTGAGCACCATATTGGTCTTGATCAATTCTTCATCAGGCAAACCCAATTTCTTGAAGACCGAATAGGGCATAAGATTTACCACAGCACCACCATCAACAAGCATCCGAGTGAGCGGCGACCCATTGATATGACCTCTGAGATATAATGGTTTCAGATGCTTTACTGGTTCTTTCGGCTTCTCGAATATTGCATTTTTAGGACCAAAATCCAGCTGAGCAACTTCCCCTTCCTCATCTACAGCACGAAACTCAGCAGGTAAGTAATACACCATATTGATATCCATACCTTCATGAACCGGTGTAGATTCATAGTCCACCACATCAGCCTCTTCTTCAAGTGGATCGACCGATTCTGAAATCTGGTCGAGTGAAGGAGAAGTAGGAAGTGTTGTAGACGATGTAATAGCTGTCGCATCGTCCTCCTTGGGTGGTGTAGGCACTTCTGTGATAGATGTAGAGGCTGATGTATCTTGTATTTGTTTAGGCCTCCACACTTGTTTTGCTGGAACCATGGGCCGAGTGTCATTGAACAACTTATCTCTTTGCTTCTCGGCCTCCTGCTCTGCCATCTCTTGACTCCTTAACCTCTGTAGTTTCCTCTTCTGTGTCTTTGTTAGCCCTGGAGGACACCACTTTGGTCGAGTGTATTTAGGATCTCTCACCTTTACTTGGCTGGTGCTTGCTTCATGGTCATTAGCCGAGTGCTTTGGCTTGATAGAAAGTATCGGCTCAGTCGGATTGCTATGCACAATAGGCTGCTGTATGGCAAATGTTTCGGTGCCCAAAATAAGTGAGTCGACATCCATTTTCTCCTTGCCTTTTCCCGACTCAACTGCTGCAACACTCGGTGACTTAACACGCCATTCTTTCCGACTTTCCAGATGCATGAAATTTCCACTCGGGCGCACCTTTTTACTTGGATGGAATCCACTCGGGTTGATGTCACTCGGATGGTATCCACTCGGATGGAACTCAGTCGGATGGAATCTACCCATCCACATTTTTTCACTCGGATAGCTTCCACTTGGGTGTATTCTTACACTCGGATAATTTCCATCCGGTCGCATATTTCTACCAGCCGACTGATAGTCACCGATGTTGAGCCGGCCATTATATGAGTAATCAAGTCGATCCCACACAGGTTGCTTCTGCTCTTCTGAAAACTGCGCCCTTGGTCCACTTGGTTTTGTATACCGACTGAACATATCAACTGATGGTGACCTTGGTCGTTTCAGATGAGTCGGTCGATTGAAACTAGAACCGGCCGACTGGTTAGCATATTTGGACAGCAACATATCAAAAGTTGGCTTGATCCGCTTGCGCTGCATTTTAACTTCATTCTTCTTCCACTTGCCAACTTCTGGACTCTTGGGCTTGACAAATTTAACACGAGTATTTTCTTGCACTTGCGGTTGCCCCCCGAGGGTAGGATTCTTGATGGTGATTTTGATCACTTCCTTGCCATCGGGTTGCTTATCAAGCACAACCTGTCTCCCCAAGACTCTGTTGTCCTCCTTGTCTTTCCTGGGCTCACCAACAATGACATTAGCTTTATTAGCAGATTCGGCCACCTCCGGCCGAATGAGTAGCTTCTTCCCCTCCAAATCCATGGTATTCATGGGAAAAGGTTGTTTATCAACTTGCATCTCAGAAAAGTTCAATCGTCCATCATTAATGGCCGATTGTATCTGTCGTCGAAAAACATTGCAATCGTTAGTAGCATGAGAAAAAGAGTTATGATACTTGCAATAAGCACGCCGTTTTAGCTCTTCAAACGGCGGTAAAGTATGAGATATTCTAATAATCTTAGCCTGCAGCAAAGCATCAAATATTCTATCACACTTAGCAATGTTAAAAGTAAACTTCATCTCTTCATCACGATTCTTATGAATCGGTTTCAAATCATTGCAAGTAAAGGGTTTGGCCTTAGATGGCCAAACAAATTCAGTAGCAAAAACATCACCCTCATCGTCCGAGTGATCACTGTCATATTCCACCATATTTATCTTTGGACGATCGGCTTTGTATCTATGCACTTCTTTGAGGTCTTTGCTTCGGCTTTCCTGAGCCGAAGCCCTTTGTAAGACTTGGTTGATATTTAAGAACTCATAGCCTTCTAGCTTTTCTCTAATGGGAGTTCTCAAACCACTCAACACTAGGTCTGCCAAGTCTCTCTCGGTTATCACCAAACTAAAACACCGGTTTTTCGTTTCTCTGAATCTCTTGACGTAATCGGAGACCGATTCATCATGCTTCTGTTTAACCGATGTTAGATGTGACAACTTGAGTTCATTGTCGCCGCTGTAAAAGTGATCATGAAATTTCTGCTCTAGATGCGACCAAACTCGAATGGAACCATGTGGTAAAGAAGAAAACCATGAAAATGGCGGTACCAGTTAATGATAAAGGAAATAAACGCACTTTCAACTCATTTAGTGAACCTGCTTCACCTAATTGTGCCAAGTATTGACTAACATGCTCCCATGTGGTTTTTGTGCCTTCTCCATTGAACTTAACAAAATCTGGAATTTTATATCCTGGAGGGCACTGGATGGCATCAAAGTACTCGGGGTACGGCTTTTGGTAAATCCGATTCCGAGGTAACTCAACCCCAAAATTCTCTCGAAGCATCTTAGCCATCTCCTCTCTAAGATTAGCTAGACCATCATCCATAGTGGACGATGAAGCTTGTGGCGGTGGCATAGGAGGAGTATGATTACTAGCTGTAGGTAGGAATTGTGGCGGTGGCATAGGAGGAGATGTATTCTTCTGAGCATTAGTATTTTCTATGAAAGTTTGATAGACTAGATTGTTACCATCAGCAATACGACTTTCAATCTTAGCCCACTGCTCAGGAGAAAAGGCAGTACTTACAGAGGGTTTAACCTGCTTGGCTTGCAAAGGAGGGAACTTGATTTCTTCAATTGGAGTGATGTTGCCTTGGTGATCCTTCTTGAACTTTGCAAGGAACTCCTGCAAGTCCTTCTCCTCGCGCGCCTTCTTGTACTCCTCATAGACTTGGCGATGATCGGCCGATATCTCATCAAGACTGGGCTTAATGATGTTATCGGCGTCTACCTCAGATGGCTTGGGAAGATCAGACATGGTGGATGATGATGATCGATCTTCGTCCCCAGCGGAGTCGCCAAAAAGTGTGTTGACACACGAACACGTCACGTGTACCCTCGACGCCGGGGGTGATGCACCGCAGCTCACGTCAAAGGAGACCCGACCAACAGCGCGATACGCAAGACAGTCGGCGGGTGCTTTTGCAGACCCGAAACCCCGCGCACCCGGGAGGGACCCCGTCAGGGATTGCGGCGGCTATGGGCTGCCCTAGGTCGATTCGCTCGCCCCTAGAGCCTCGGGATTCGCAGCTCTCAAACACGAAGAACAGCGAAGAACGAGAGAGAAAAACGGTGGAGAGATAAAAAGTAGACAGGAAAAAGTAGTATATTGATTTGTTCGATTGTGTGTTTTTCAATCGGCCGTCACCCCCAACATATATAAGAGGCGGCTGGACTTCCCGTACAAGTAAAGGATTCATCTAGGCTTTCCTTACAAGAAGAATTACATCAATTCGCGTCCTAGAGTCCTAGTTCTACTCCAACTCGGATTCAGCCTGAATCTGGCCCAACTTCTGTCTTCCTCCTTGTGCAAGCCGCCGAGCCTCCATATGATCTCCGATCAAGATGGCCCAAATACCAAACTTGTGCGCCTCGATGATACGAACAACTCTCATGTTGATCACTTTCAAATAAGGCCATCTTGAACACTTTTCGAGGTCGTCTTACCTTCCAGTCGGACTTGGTCTTGCGGTATACTGAATTATCCGAGTCTTGTAGTGAATTTGCAGGCTATATACTATCTCTGACGACGATGACTCCAAAACCAAAGTTTATCGTCTTGATGATACGCACAACTTCTGTATTGAACACTTTTCCATCCGAGATCATCTTGATAAACTTTTGGGCACATGTTCAGTTTCACTCGGATTTGAGCTCATCCACTCGGATATTAGAGTCTTTCACTCGACTGGATCTTTTCACTTGGATGACTATATTTTCATTCGGAAGACAATCTTTCACTCGGATGATGACCACATTTTCAGTTGGAAGACAATCTTTTACTCGACCGACCTTTTACTCGATCGGTAGGTTTTCACTCGACCTTTTACTCGATCGATAGGTTTTCACTTGACCTTTTACTCGATCGGTGGGTTTTCACTCGACCTTTTACTCGATCGGTAGGTTTTCACTCGACCTTTTACTCGATCGGTAGGTTTTCACTTGACCTTTTACTCGATCGGTAGGTTCTCACTTGACCTTTTACTCGATCGGTAGGTTTTCACTCGACCGGTGAGTTTTCACTCGACCAAAAACATAGCCTGATCTTGATTTGTCTCCCCAAATCTCATATGACCTCGGATTGAGACGAATTATATATGAAAATCGATCGGCTCGACGAGACGAAACTTTCTCGTGTTGAAGTTTTTTCAATTAAAGGCCGTCTTGAGGGCTGAATTGCTCACGCATTGCATCAGACACTCATCAACATGTGTCTGATGTCAAGCGTAATATTTTGGTCTCTGGCCTGTCCAGACCGTATTGACTATAACTTTTGCATATGAACTCGGATTGAGATGATTTATATATGAGAATCAATGGTCTTGACGAGACGAAGACAATTCCTTTAGAGCACTCCTTCATCTGAGTTCATATTGAGGGCGTAATCGGCCGAAAAGCACTCAGAACACTAAATTTTGCCACTCGGAGTATAGCTTCGGCCACTGAGATGAGGTCGAATGGCGATAGCCTAAACATCAAAGTTGTTCCACTCGACGATACGAAACTTTCTCATGCTGAAAACCCTTTCACTCTGTATATTGCCAAAATCAGTTGTCAACAGGGCTACTATGAATACTTGGTGTACCAGGCAGGGAAGGAGGAACTCACCCGGCTCCCGCACCCCGACCCCTGGATGTTGCCAAATGAGAGATCCCACTGCTTCAATTCCACTTCGATTGCTGTCGTTCCTTGCAGCAGCAAATTTCCCACCTCAGTCCTCAGCCTCCGTCACCGGCCCTTCTCAGGATGATGATGCCTGTGGTGCCTACAAAATCGCAGCGCTTGGCAAGGACTTTTTCCACGACTCTGCCAATGGCCCACACTACCTGTGCATCTATGACTCCAAGACCGAGGCTTGGACCCGCAAGGCAGGTGCTATTCCACAGCCTCTGCTGCCGCCATCCGACTTCATCTCCGACATGACCATCACCATCGGCGGCAAAAGCGGTGGCATCATGGGCTGGGTCGACCTCTGGAGTGCCACGCTCCTCTCCGACGTGCTAGCCGACGACACCCCCTTCCACCAGTTCCGCTATGTCCCCCTTCCCGAGCCGAGGCAGCCGCCAAATCGCCTCCCTCTTGCCGTTGACATTGCAACCGCCTTTAGGGACATTGTCCTTGTCAAAGAGACTGGCATCATCAGGTTCGTCGACCTTCAGGTCCACGGCCAACCCGGCAACCCTTTCTCAGAAATCCCTAGTGGCTGGACGGTGGTCACATGGACAATGGAGGGGCTCCGTAGGGATTCGGTAACCCTGGGTGATATGCGTTTCAAGCCGGAGCATGAAGTCCATTCTTGTGATATTGAAAACTACGATTTGCCCAAATCTGTCTTTGTTTCCAACCCCATTCTCAGCTCCCACAAAGATGGCATATTGTACCTCAGGACCACTGTCAGCAGCAAAACCGACAGGAACTCGCGAGTTATCGCCGTTGACATCAAGAATAAGAAGCTGCTGAAGGTGGGTGAATTCGATATGCGAAGACCCAACACCTACAGGCGCACTACCATCTCCAGCTATCTCAAGCCCCCAGGTACCATGCCATCGCCTCCCCATTATTAATGATAAATATACTATGTCAATATGCCTTGCTCAAATTCATTCGAGATATAGACCATGACATGAATTGTACTCCCTCCGTTCCTAAATATTTGTCTTTCTAGACATTTCAAATGACTACTACAAACGGATGTATGTAGACATATTTTAGAGTGTAGATTCACTCATTTTGCTCCGTATGTAGTCACTTGTTGAAATGCCTATAAAGACAAGTATTTAGGAACGGAGGGAGTACGTTTTATCATCTGAGGACAATCTGGTGGCTACATACACTTCAAAGCTGAAACCTTACCTTGGTGACCACAAGATTTCCTGTTAACAAATTTCCTTTTCTTAGCATGGATGTTACTACTACATTCTAGAACTAGAAATTGCTGTTCTAGACTCTTATCGCGTTGCCCGGCATTGTTAGTTGTGATTTTAAAAGATAAGGTTAAGGGTTTCTTTCTCACACCAAAAATCTGTTCTTTTTTGTGCAGTCTCAAAGGAGAATATGAAACGACGAGCCCCGGTGTCTATGGGATCCTCTCGCAAGAAGCCACAGCAGCAGCCCGCCATCACCAACCCAGCTGAGGGAGGAGAGGTTTATGTCGGGGATGTAATGGACTTACAGTAGGCGATCTTTTCGGGTACGAGTGCCTTCGAGGCACATACCATCACCACCGGAGAAGTACCCAGGGTGGAGATCGAGAGTGTTTGCTTCTGCTTTCGTGTTAACTAGCCAGAATCTGAATTTTATTTATTAAGTAAGGCTATAGAAGATTCAGCGGACATGTACGATGGATGTCGAGGCTAGTGGATGTATTATAAATCATTAATGATATTTGAGAAAATATGCAATGACAGCAGTGACACTGCTTATTTATAAGCCTTGTTTTTCTTTATTTCAGCCACATTTTTGTCTTTGAATCAACAACCATCATCAGTGCGATCCCCGTTCATGGCATAATTAGTCCAACAGAAATTGAGGAATTAATCTCTAATTCTTGATAGAAACCTGGAAAGATTAAAAACAATTGAAGTTGGAAACTTTTATTGGACAAAATGAAGTCTGAGCAAAAATTCGAAGTAATATTTTTTAGGGGGGCTTTATATAACGGTCAATAAACTTTTATTGCTTTTCTATCGGACAAATTGAAGTCATATTTCAGTAATGGTACATGTTCTTCGATTGTAACTTTAGCTTTAATCAACGCTATCAATTTGAGATGACAGGGGTTTGGTTTTGGTGGGTGATTACAAAGTCTATCATGCCCTCTAAACAATTTCATTTCGTGCATAATTCTGTCAGATTCTCTTATTTTGATCATTACGTACTTTACTTTGTATTAGAAGGGCATGAACCTACATTCTCTGTTCCTAAATGTAAGACGTTTTTTGCAGTTCATAGACGTCTTACATTTAGGAGCAGAGGTAGTACTAAATATGGTGTGTAATTGCTAATATATATTACACGAGAAAAACGACCAAGAAAAACAGTATATCCTACAGCAGAAGCGCGTACACTGTTATGACATGCTAAGAGCATCTCTAGCAGACCCGTATATCGCCGACTTGCGTAGCAGGAATGTCGGGTGGTAGGTGCGACATATGCCAACGGGTGGCTTATCATTGTGGGAGCCAGTAAAGACGTCGCCGGTGCCTGCAAACGGGATGAGGCGAAGACATGCACGCCGGCGAATCTTACCCAGCTTCGGGGCTCTCCGTGGAGATAACACCCCTACTGCTGCTCTGCGGGGTCTCTGCATGGTCACTAGATAAACAAGTAGCTACACGGTGCTCCTTGAGCTGTTTGGCGAGAGGAGGAAGAAGGGCACGGCTTGCTCTCTTCTCCTTCCTATGTGGTGTCTGAGACTAGCAGAGATTGATCTCCCTTTGCATGGATGCCCCGGGGGGTTTATATAGGCCTACCCCCCGGGGGTACAATGGTAATCCGGCTGGGCGCGGGGCCCAGCCGTCTGTGTCTACGCTCTCCGGCTTCTGCGCCGGCTGCTGGGGCCCGCCGGCTAGTGGGTCCCGCCGGCTGCCGGCTCCTTGGTCGACAAGCAGGCCCCACTGTCAGGGCCTTGTCGGCGGCTGGTTACTGTTGCTCAATCTTGGTGTCGAGGGCTTCGCCGAAGTGGGCGTGGCTACAGTGCCGCCGCCCGGTGGGCGATCACTGTAGCCCCACCGCGTCTTGTCTCCTTAATGGGGCGTCTTCTTTGAGGGAGGTGGCAAGCCGGCTGTGGGGAGCCGGCTCTATCTTGGGCTGACTGGGGGAGGTCTGGCCGCCTTTGGGTGTCTCTCTGCCCGAAGGGGCCCACCGTCTGTGGGCCGTACTGGTAGCCCGTCGTGGATGACATCAGGGTCAACGTGGCAACAGTGCTGCGCCGGACGGGTTATGGCCACCCGTACGGCGCACTGTGCTAGGCGTGCTCCGGGATTCGGGGGTGGCAGGCTTCACTGTAGCCACGCACCGTCACATCGCCGTTATGTGGATGCAGACTTCGAGGGTACGATCTTGACCGCTTTATGGGAGCCGGCTTCTTGGAGTCGGCCTTCTCGCGGCCGGCTTCTCGGAGCCGGCCCTCCCGGGCTTTTCTTCATGAGGGCTGAAGTCGGGCCGCCTTCCGATAGCCGGCCTGGAGACAGCCGGCAAGGGGAAGGCGGCCCTGTATCTTGGATTCTTGAGGGCCGAATCGGCTCGTAATTTTTTCCGAAGGGCCAGGGGGAGCCGGCTAGGCTACCCATGGTTATTTACTCCGACAGTAGTCCCCGAAGCTGATCGAGTTTCGAGGCTGACAAAGGGACGAGAAGCTAGGTCAGCTTCCTATCCCGAGGGGCCGGCTTTGCTTGTGCGCGCCGTCTTCGGAAAAGCTCTGTTTCTCGTAGGCGGGAACGCGGGCCACGTGGCGAGGAAATCCTGCCAACGCACGCGCTTGACATGGACCACTCGCCTTCCCGCGGCGGTTTTATTCTGCCATCAAGGCACAATAATCGCGGGACGTGCGGGAGTGGGCGCAGTTGATCCCCGCGTTCCCCCACGCCGCGTCTCAGGCACAAGGGTTCGCACCCCCTGTAACTTTCACGCATATCCAGTCGACCAAGCCCCCGGGCACCGAGACGTAGGGCTATTACTTCCTCCGAGAAGGGACTGAACTCGTAAACCTTGCGTGCACAACCTCGTCGTAGCTAGGACCTTGCCTCCTCCTATGTACCCCCTGTTCTTACTGTCAGACTTGCTCCCACGACAGGGGGAGCTCCCCACCTGAATATATATTTCTCAATTTTGCAATCCATCGTTTGACTGGTTCTTCCACCATGGACATCAAGAATTCAAGATGAGCTAAAAAAAGATGCCCGCATAGGGATGCAGACGTGGACATCAAGAAGTCAAGATGAGCTAAAAAAGATGCCCACATAGGGATGCCGGCGTTTGGTCTATGGGTGTATCTATACCCTATATGAAAAAAAATAGTAATTAAATAAAAATTCAAAAAAACTAAAAGTATTTTTTGAAATAAACTCGATCTTCTATTGTACTTGTGAAAAAAATCCAAAAAAGAAAAAAATATCCCTTCAACTTCATAAAAAGAATAAATTTTCAGCCAAGATAGTGTAATAGCAAATAATTTATTTGTTTTTCGCCCTGAAGTCAACGCTAATTTTTTATTCATGAAAATGTATATACTAGTGCAAAAGAAAGTCAAGTTTATCCTAAAAAAAACTTATGAACTATTTTGACTTTTTCTTTGTAATTTTTTCCCATATAGAGTGTAGATACACTTACAATGTATTAGATACACTTACAACGAGGAACCAAGGATTATATATGTCAGGGGAACTGACAACGCTACACTTACAATGTATTAGGATATATTACATCATACTCGAAACTCTTTTCAAATGTATTTTCCAATCTTATTAAAGGAGGCACATGTAACTTGGATCATGATTCATGACACGTCCTTTTCCAGGACGGTGTTGCTCTTGGGGGCAGACACCAGGGCAACTGAGGGGCCTATTGTCGCTACCAAGAACTGTTTGAAAATCCACTTTATGGCACCACATATATACTGTATTGCTTTGGAAGGAACTGCTGCTGATACGGAGGATATAACAGATACGACAAGCTTATCCAGTTTTATGTCCAGTGCAGAAAACAAAATAATTGGCGTGAATGTTTCTGTATTGTCAATATTTTGCGAACACACTTTTTGAAACAAAGGAGATCCCGCTCGTGCCAAAGCATAAAGAATGAAATATGGGAGCAGATCTGTGCTATCTGAATGTTACTTTTCTTTCTTTCTGCTCATAAGACGGCCACAGCGGGCTTATGGTTTCCTTTGCTGCACTGTCAGTATTTGAATCAAAACACGAAGGAGGCCTGACACTGACAGTGAGCGCCACTGCACTCTACATTGTATTTTCTTGCTCATGCGTCCTGTACTATTATGTGTCAAACTGTTGACACTTTTTTTTCCCACAAACATATTGGATTATTGAGAGGATGCATTCCTTTATTGCATATGCTGATTCT
This sequence comes from Triticum aestivum, assembly GCF_018294505.1. NCBI lineage: Eukaryota > Viridiplantae > Streptophyta > Magnoliopsida > Poales > Poaceae > Triticum > Triticum aestivum. The sequence goes on from NC_057800.1 coordinate 74,613,104, forward strand.
GACGATCATAGCTGTAAACACCTCTGTCACTTGCATGATCATCGTGTTCCTTTTTCAGAGAGAAGCAATACAGCTTGTTTCTGCAGCAATTTGAGGTGGTATTTGCAGTGACTTGGGTAGTGGAGGCAATGTTGATGTTTGTGTAATTACAAAAGGTATGGACTTTCCATTGCAGTTATTCACTCTGCCATGGCATGTATGCAAACTTTTCAAATGATCATGCTCTGCATAGGAAATGATACAATTCAAACAACAGCAGCAGCAGTAGTAGTGCCTTTATAAAGATCCTGTCAATAGTTTTGTCTGGATCTTTGGCCACTGCAACCTTTATGGAGCACGCCGGGCATAACAATGACGCACACTATCATGGCACATATCCCTTACTATGGCTGCTCTTAGACAGTCTAAGATGTCGATATCTAGATTACAGTGCGCCGACCAATAATCATGCAGTACCATCCAAGTCGCCGTAGCCATCTCAAAAGAAAAAAAAATTACCATAGAATGGGTGGTATTGATATCCAGTTTAGAAGTTGTTGTAGTTTTGTACAAGTATCACCGAATTGGGCCATGAACAATCGACATGGATGGTTTGATTTAGAACCGTTACGTCGGTTACAGAGGTACGATCGACATGTTTCTCCATTATTGTACGTGCTAAATTTAGTGCGGGGTAGAGATTCCTTCACTGCTCAAGTCGTTATCCTGATCGCCACAACTTCAGCCTTCCACCAGCACTTGTCTCAAACTTGTCTGATTGGGTCGCTGTCCTCTTCTTTATCACCACAACTTTTGGCCTTTTAGTAGTACATAGTATGTCAGTTTGATGAGCTTTTTAACTTCCAGTGTTCACAAATTAACCTTGTCCATGAGCAATAGTGCAACGGGCCAGTTTGGAGCGTAGGAATTTGACCTGAATTTTGTACTACCAAACAGTTAAATTCCACAAAAAACATAGGACGGAAAGACGGTACTTTTAATTAAAAAAAACTTGTGATTTAAAAAGATAGTTGCAGATTCATGAGTCCTCAGGTTCCCTTTTATTTTAACTGTACAAGGTGACCTCATCTAAGCCTCATTTCGGTCATGGACCCCTTACAGTTCCAACATGGGTAAACTCTTAAGTGTACATGCTGGAGAATTAGGCGCCGTTTATCCTTCACCCCTGAAATGGGGACATAAAATGTGTGGCAACCTAGCTTGCCTACTGTTATTCAACATTTCTGTATTGAGATTGGGAAGCAGCAATCAGGGCAGCCCCTATCCCCGAGCCATCATCCGCATGCTTGACGACTATGAACTTCGATGACTCCTCCCCTAGCAGTTCATTTAGAGTAGTTTCCAAGCATTTGCTGAACTTGGAGTAGTGTTCGAACAGTCCTCCGTCGATGGCGATGACCGACCGGCGCTTGTCGACGGAGCCATCCCTCCCAAGCTTCTTGAGGATCCCTGCAAGGCCCGCAGCAGCCAGCCGGGCCACCCTTCTTGCTACAATGTCGCAGATTTCAACAACCATTTTCCGCGTCTCTAAGGACGTGCCTGCAATCTGGAGGGCATGCATACCATCTCACTTCAATTTAATTATTTTCAAAAAGAGGGCAACATCCTCGCCTCTGCATCAAGCGATGCACACAGCCTTACCATATCACCTTCAATGTGTGCATAGAACTAGTATAACGTTTTCAGTATGACCGCCGTGCAATGCTCACAAAGTCAGCATACCTCTAGGATTTCCTTCAGTTTTTCTTCCACTGTCTTCAGATCGGGCGTGTCGTCATGGTGCATTGCAGAAATATGCGGAGTCCTGCGTACAACGTAAAACCAGATTTATCAGCACATGCCAAGTTTGAATTTGGGAGTGCTCCCTCTGATCCAAAATAAGTGTCGCGGTTTTGAACTAAGGTTAGTTCAAAACTGTGACACTTATTATGGATTGGAGGGAGTAGCATTTTGCCATGGTTAATGAATGGTCTGTTTATTAGAAGATTAAAGCTGATGCGCATCAACAATAACATGCACTTGAATCAAATCCTTGAGTCATGTATGCAGCATTAAGCCAGATTTTATCAGCACATGTCAAGTTCAAAATTTGGCAGGACTTGCTACAGTTAATGAATGGTCTGTTTGATTAGGAGATTAAGAACACCAAGCATTAACAGAGGTATGCATTTGAAAGAAACCCTGAATTCCAGGTCATCAACAAGATAAACATTCTTTATGACTACATACACATTAGAGTATCGACTGCACAAGGCTAGGGAAACAACGTACCGGAGATGGAAATGAGTTTTGAGCTTAGTGTGGTCAATTTCACCGAAAATGGCAGATTGCAAGGACAGTTTAAGCAAGACCCTCCTTACAATTTCACCTAAATACATTCCTGAGGTTAACTTCTCGTAGATCTGAAAGAACCAAAGTATACGATTGAGCCAATGCTCAACAGCAAGAACAGGCAGACTATAAAATAAACTTGCCTGCTCTCCTGGATTTAAGCTTTCATTATCTAATGCTTGATCATATTCAGTTACTGGAAGATGACACGAATAGAAATTACCCCATTCCATATTAATGACCTGGTATACGAGAAGACATCGCACAAATAACTTAGAAACAACAAATTAGTTCAGAAAAATCCAAACATATCCTTGAGCACCACTAGGTTTGAAGTGAAAGGTTATGACCTTTAAACCTCACCATTTGTCCTGAACTAGGCAGCTCTCCTTCCCATTTTGGTATAGCATTTGCCTTCTCAACATAAGCAGCATTTGTGCCAGTGCCAAATATCACACCTGCGACGACATCTTCATCATAGTATCTGGCTCCAGCCAATGTCCCAACAGCGTCATTAATCTATTTCGGCAATAATCTCTTAGAACGAGAAATTTCTTATGAGGTGACAACTAGATTATATTAGAAACAGTGCAATATAAACTTCTCAAACACTTACTAGTGCGGCCACATGCATGTCTAGACCTTGCTTCTGCATAGCTGTTTGCAGTTCAGCAACTACATCTTTACCTACCTGATATGAGTGAGAAAGAGATTAATTCGAAGGAAGACCCGTCTATAGACAGTTAAGTATTTGATTTTTTATGATAAACATAGTTTACTGATACGATTCCCAGAATTCTTTATCCACTATGGTTTAGAATCAAATGATGATGCGGGCTTCAAACAGCCGTATTTGGCGACATCGTTACATGATACGATGTACAAATATGCTGGGTACGTAAGCACAAGGAATTCTTACAGCATCTTCTATAGAAAATGCCTTTGTCCACTTGACAAGGGTACCCGATGCAACAGACCGTTGCCTCACTGGGAAAGAAAATGTGAATCCTAGTTCCCGTGTCTTCCCATTTGACAAGCTAGTACCCTTCTCTTCATCAGCCACAAACTTGGCTAATTCAGAAGCAATGAAACCAAACAATTCCTGCAAAATGGAGAATGAACATAATCAAATAATAAATTAAAGAATGACAACGATTCAAATCAAAGTTGTCGAATTAAGCATATAAAAACATACAGAGGAGCTCCCTGACATCAAATGTGGTGGGATGGCGACTTCTCTGGACTCGCGGCTAATGACATGCTTATCATTGCCACCTAGCTGCACCTTCAAGACACGGAAGTTTGTCCCTCCTAGGTCCAGTCCATAGAACAAACCTTCCTCTCTCCTAAATTTAGTAGCACAAAAGTAAGCAGTCAAATAGTTCTTATGGTGTTCACCGGCCAAACATAAAATTGCCAACTGAAATCAGCTGTCTTTACCATTAAATCTTTTTTTTTGGACCAAAGGCATCGGGTGCCCATCTTTATTATAAATTAATAAAGCCAACAAGTGGCAGGAGTCACACACCATTATATCTATCAATCAGTTAACCTGAATCCCGATAAAATAACACCGAAATGGATGATATTATATTATATTGTTATGAACATAATAAGGAGCTAGTATCTCTAGTTTCTCATGACCGATATGTCCGACATCTATTTTCTACTAGTTCCAAACTGATATATCCCATCCTATGCTTGATTCATAGGACCATAGTCTTTAATAATGTACATGTACTCCATCAAACATCAACTGATTCAAGTTAAACAACACCTTGCTACTTTCTCCACAGTAAGATACTAAGATGTGACACAGAAACTAACTGTCTACTGTCAATAGGCTGACATTTTCAGTGAGCATGAACACAAGAACTGAAAGACCAAACGCTTCCTGTGATTAACAAACAGACAAGAAGCGAGAGCTGGAGTACATAGCAACTAACCCGGTGGGGAGCTTGTCAACGTAGGAGAGCAGCATCTTGACCCTGCTCCCACCCTCCATCTCCAGCCCGGCGCACATCTCGTCGGCCATCGCCGCCGCCACGTCGCGCAGCAGCGACGGCGGCGTGGCGCACTTCTCTCGGAGGTCCGCCACCACCTGCTGCTCCGCCATTGCCGACGGCGCTCCCAATCCCCCAAAGGCAGGTCAAGGGGAAACGACTGGACTGAAACAGTTAGCGGGGAGTTTGGAGTCGACGACAGCTGAGGGGACAAAATATTCGACCGCCCAAGGAAGAAGATTTGAGAGCTCAGGGGAAAGGCGGGGGGCAGGAATGGGGTGGCGGCACGTGAAATTCGGCGAGACGAGCAGGGATGGCGGCGCGACACGTGAGATTTGGCTGGGAGCGCTCATCTTTTCGATCCGCTCGGTGGAGCGGCGGGGAAAGGTTGGCTCTGGCTCGTGCGTTGTCGTTCAGTTCTACCTCTTCGGGAACCGCGCAGCACAGATTTTTTTATTAAAAATAAATGATAATTCAATTATTCCAAAACTGGTAAAGGTAACCTGAAATTTTGAAAAATGAGAAGGACGCTATGAGTAACAGCGTCCAGACTGGCCGCTATTGTGAACCATATCCAGGTCTGGACGCTAGTGTTAGCCGCGTCCCATGCATGATTGAACCAACCCAGACCAGGAATCCCTGAATCGGTTGTCCCCAACCTAATTGGCTTGCTCGTTCAAAAAAATGTCGATTGGTGGATCATAACAGCGAGCGGTCGGTGAGATGATGTCTCTCATGTGATGATTGGCGTTGTCGGCTGTTATGTCCCGAATGCAACGTCGCACGCATGCTATGGCCAAGCATGCTGAAGCGGAACGAGTAGCGCAAGAACAACGACTGACAAAGAACACGCATACCAGATAAAACTAAAGACGGCCCGAGTGCACCAGCGAAGCACTGGTAATGAGTGGGTCAGATTCTTAGAAGATGGATATGCAAGTTAACTGTGTTGTTGATGTGGCTATTAGTAGTGTCGCTCTTATTCCTATAACGTATGTGAAGGACCTTGATAAGGATTGGAGCATCTCTAGCTGATCCTAAAACGGTTAGAGAAGTAAAAAAATCCGGCCTTACTTCTCTAACCAGGACTTAACTTATCCCGTAACTCCTATAGTGGAGTATATATTTTACTCCTCACCTTGCTGAGCATCTAAACTTACTCGACTTTTCCGTCGTGGAGTAAAAGCACCACATGCTTCTTTGCCTCTCCCCCCCAATCCCCTGTCGCCTTCATGTCATCGGCGAGCCCCCCCCCCCCATCGCTCTCGTACACCGACCCTTGCCGCCATGGCCAGATCCCATGGCTGTCCCTCCTCGCCACCCTTCCGCAGAGTGGATCCGCGCCGCCACGAGCGCAGCGCTGACCCGTCTGCCTCCTGCCATCATCACAACTATTCCTTGAGCGTCGCCCCATCTGCCTCCCACGGCAGGCTCTCCGGCTTCCCCGACCTCCCAGCTCCGCCGCCGCAATGAGACCGTACATCGGCATGTGGCAGCGGGCATGGGGGACACGGGTGGCCCAGATCACAGTCCGGCACACCCATGAGAAGCTTTGGCTCAGACCCTTCCAATTCGCCGAGCGGGCCGCCAAAGAATATGACATTTGGCCGGTCGCACCGACGGCCACCAGAACTTTTACTTTTGTGGGAGGTTGCGGCTAGATGTCAGTGTCGGTGTCAAAAACGGCGGATCTCGGGTAGGGGGTCCCGAACTGTGCGTCTAGGCGGATGGTAACAGGAGACGAGGGACACGATGTTTTTACCCAGGTTCGGGCCCTCTCGATGGAGGTAAAACCCTACGTCCTGCTTGATTAATATTGATGATATGGGTAGTACAAGAGTAGATCTACCACGAGATCAGAGAGGCTAAACCCTAGAAGCTAGCCTATGGTATGATTGTCTGTCCCTACGGACTAAAACACTCCGGTTTATATAGACACCGGAGAGGGCTAGGGTTACACAGAGTCGGTTACAATGGTAGGAGATCTACATATCCGTATCGCCAAGCTTGCCTTCCACACCAAGGAAAGTCCCTTCCGGACACGGGGCGAAGTCTTCAATCTTGTATGTTCGTAGTCCAGGAGTCCGGCCGAAGGTATAGTCCGGCTATCCGGACACCCCCTAATCCAGGACTCCCTCAGTAGCCCCTGAACCAGGCTTCAATGACGACGAGTCCGGCGCGCAGATTGTCTTCGGCATTGCAAGGCGGGTTCCTCCTCCAAATACTTCATAGAAGATTTTGAACACAAAGGTAGTGTCCGGCTCTGCAAAATAAGTTTCCACATATTGCCATAGAGAGAATAATATTTACACAAATCTAAACCGCTGACGTATTCCGTAGCGTGACATCACACCACGGCCAAGTCTTTATTCGAATCGTTTTACTGTCCCACCTCAGCACGTTTAGCGAGGCGGTTTCCTTGGCACGTCTTGTTAAAGCAGAGATCGTGTCCCCTTATTCCGGGATTCTCATCAATACGGGCGTGGGTAACCCAACCGTACCCGTTGGTATGTTTTCTCGATGAAAGGCGAGTCCCAAACGATCACGGGGAGGGCCCTTGGTATTCAACCTCTTATAAAGAGACCAGGGCTTACTCCTTTCTTTCAATCTCAAACGAGTTCGCCCTTCGCCTCGAGTTCCAACACCTATGGCTCCAGATTTCAGGCGCTTCGGACCTTCGACAATGTCCAGTTCCGACCTTCGAGGCCGATGGATGGACGGAGGAGGACATGCTGAAGTTAAGAGAGGCCAGGTTCTTGACCGGCGAAATCTGGCATAGGCTGCCTGCTCAAGGGCAGGTCATTCCCACTCCCAAGCCTGGTGAGAGTGTGGTGTTCATGTCTCACTTCCTTCGGGGGCTAGGCTTCCCGACGGATCCCTTCGTGAGGGGGCTCATGTTTTATTATGGGCTGGAATTTCACGACTTAGCTCCGGAGTCCATCCTCCATATTTCCTCATTCATCGTCGTGTGTGAAGCCTTCCTCCGTATTACTCCTCACTTCGGACTATGGCTCAAGACCTTCAAAGTAGAGCCGAAGATGATCGAGGGACGGCACGCGGAGTGCGGAGGTGCTTTTATAAGCAAGAATGTTGGTGCTCCATGGCCCGAGGGCTCTTTTCAAGGGGAGTCCAGCTTATGGCAACGAGAGTGGTTTTATATCACAGCTCCCGGGAGCACCAAGTGGGTGGCGCTGCCTGCTTTCCGCTCGGGTCCCCCACCGCGACTGGCGTCATGGGTCAATAAGGGGCTGGACTGGGGGTCGGCAAAGGACGTGCCCCTGTTGCAGGGCCGCATTCGAGATCTCCTAGAAAGAGACATCAGTCTGGTCGTGGTGACGCAGGTTATGTTAATTCGCCGAGTTTTGCCCTGCAAACGTCGCCCCCTCCGCCTGTGGGAGTTCAACCCAGAGGGGCCATGAGTTCTCCAACATTTTCTTGGCATGACGCCCGTGGAGATGTACAAATTGTTCTTCGGACCACAAGTAGTGTGTCCGGATTCTACGGAGGACGCAGGTCTGAGCTGCAATCGTCCGGATACTCAAGTAAGTAGCCTTGTGCCCGGACTCGCTATCCGTATATTTATCATAAAATTGCCCCTAAAAGAGATGTCCTTTAAACAGGAGTGGATAGCGAAAGCAAAGCTAATCAGGTGTCTGGCCCCCCTCCCCGAGACCACGCCGGATCCCGTGTTAGTCAGGATGTTGGAGGTTGTGCCTTAAGAGGAAAGCGAGGGAGGGGACAAGGAAGCTACAGCCTCCTCGAAGAAGGTTGTCCGGAAGGGAGGAATCGAAAATTCCTCTCCTTAGGGGAAGAAGAGGACCGCCTCTGACGACCTGGAGACCATGGCCTCAAAGCGGCAGAAGAAATCTTCGTCAGAGGGTCCTGCGCCGGGGGATACTTCGGCCGAATTATGCCCTCAAGGGGATCAGCTCTCCACCGAGCTGTAAGTAGAGAGGAGTTTTTCTTTTTAAGAAATGAGAGAAATCCTTGTGTTATATCTGAGAAGAGTAATCGAAAATTTACCTTGTAGCTCGGACCTTAGCCCTTCTCAGCAGAGCTCGTCTTCGGGGGATCTTCTTCCGGAGATGATGGAGAGCGGAACGCCTCCCTCTGCCGTACCGCCTTGCGAGGCGGGCGATCCTGAGGTATCGTCGCGGAGGGTTTCTCCGAATCCGGCAGGGCCGGAAGGTAGTCATATGGCCCCCCAAAGCCCTCCGCGTCCGGCCTTCGAAAAGGGCCATCGGATGAGTCCGGCACCGTCTGGTGCGCGATCGGAGGAGCTGAAGGATCTGCTAGGGCGAGCATCTATCTCAGAGGAGCATCATGCATTGATGGGTACGGTGATTGAGAGGATTTCATCCGCGGAGAGCGGATTGCATGAGGCCGTCAGGAGTTTACTGGCAGGTTTTGAGGTACGCGAAATAATGTACTCTTTTCGGACAGTTGCACATAAATAAGATGCGCCCTGTGTAGATAGTAGCCCCTGAGACTCTGTGCGTTGTCAAAAGTGACGGCACGCAGAGGATCAAAATCCCAGGTCTAATATGCCGCCTTCATACGTAGGTGGCGAAGTGTCCGGTGGCAAGCCGGACCGATGAAGTTGCCGAGCTAAAGCGGCAACTTGACGTGGCAGATGCCGACATCGCGCTTGTCAACAAGCGGCTTGACGAGGCACAAGGTTTGTAATTCCTCCGGCGGCACCTGGTAAGAGGAGCTTTATGCCAGTATCTTACAATGTGTGCGCTTGATGTAGATGGTGCTGCTGCCATGGAGAATCTTCGGGCGGAACTTGCCCGAGCCAAGGAGCAAGCCAGGAAAAGTGATGCAGCTGCCTTAAAGGCAATTAAAGAGCTGAAAGCCGAACAGGCTGCTCACTGCCGAAGCAAGAAGGAAATGGCCGAGATGGCCGTGAAGCTGAAGAACACTGCTGACCATTGCAAGCTTCTTGAAAAAGAAGATCGGGCGGAACAGACGGACCTGGAGAAGGCCGTTGCCGATGCCAAGGATGCTCGCTCTGCGATGAGAGCTATGAAGGAGGAGCTGCGTCAAGCCGGAGAGATCGCGGCTGGAAAGCCCTTTATGCTGCCGAGGAAGTTCTGTGATCCTAAACATGCTCCGTTAGACCGGATGTGGAGTACGGCGGACGCCTATCTGGATTTGGCAGTGAGTGCCGTAGATGCGGCCGAACACTTCCGAGATCAAGAAGATCGCGAAGTGGAAAAGCTCTTTTGGTCGCAGTTCCACAATCCGGAGCGTCCGCTGTCATTAGACGATCATTTGGCTGAATGGGCCGAGCTAAATAGGTTGTCCGGACTCGCCATGAAGTATGTCATGAGTCATCTGTGGCCAGAGAGGCCAGAGCCGAAAATTTATTTCAACTTGGTGCAGCAGTTCCTTGGTGCAGCGCCGCATATCAATGCGATGAAGCGGTCAGTGTGCATAGAGGGTGCGCGGATGGCTCTTGCCCATGTCAAGACATACTGGGCGGAAATGGAGGCCACCGCTATTGCATCCCCAGACTCGGATGGAAGCCGAGTACTTGCCGAGCACTATTTTCAGGAAGTTCTGCAAGGCGCTCGTTTAATAGAGATGCAGTGCTCAAAGGATACTATATTCGAATAGCATATATTATTGTAAAACAATATTTTGATAAATTGTAGAGGCTTTTTATACTTGTGCCTGCAAGTATTATAATACCTCCTATGCGGCCGTTTAACATATATGTATATATAATCTGAAAGATGGCAGTCGTCGGCTTCAGCCCCCACGCACATAATGCGGGGGTGTTCGCAGAAGGCGCATTTTCACACTTGAGCCAACGTCTTGGTCCTACAAAGGAGGTGATAGCGCAACAAACTAGGCAATCGGACTATGATGCTTTATCACTTTCACTTGGCCATAGGAGTTTGACAGTGAGGCTACTTATATAGCCCCTGGTGGCGCCTGCGCTCGCCCGAACTCGGGGCGCGTATGTGCCTGGCCGGGAAGCGGCCCTTCGTTAATGCGGAGGAATCCTAAAGATTCCGGTAAGTTATCGAGTGGTTGACCAGTCTCACGCTATATCATGATAGTCAGTTTTCGGCTTTTTCTACTGAGGTGCTCGCCTAGCCGAACCGGGGCACAATCGCAGTAGTTCTCCTGGTGCCTCCTTAGCCGATAGAGCGGAACGTAAGGTAGCAAAACACAGGAGCCGGGCAAACCCAACATTTGACCAAAGACATTATTCGGAGCTGATGCATATAAGGCCAAACTTGCGACGCCGAACACTCCCTAAGGTATTCGGTCTTTATGAGGGCGGGTGGGATAACGCCCTTAGTAATAAGCCCCTAGTGTCCAGGTACGTGCAAAACTCTGACGTGGCCACATGCCAAAACGCCAGCCTCCTCCTTGGTTATACCAAGAAACCAGGGGATGTGTATCAACAAGAGACAGTAAAAAAGGTTTACGCAGGGTCTTAATCTGAAAAGAATCCTTGGAACGGGTCCCTGTTGCACGTCTGCACCTGTGTCTCCGTTGTGCCGTATCCTGGACGGGCGTAGCATGGTGTTTATCTGTAAAAGAGAGGAACTTTAGTTAAAGAAAGATCATGCCGAACATGAGTTATACTAAATAAACAAAGTATAAATCGAAATGGGTAAAATTGAGCTTTATTGTCTCTTATTTTATATGCGCGGAGCCCCTAGTACAGGGGTATACGGCTATTAAGCCTTTATCAATTGTATGTTTATGCCGGACTCGTCTAGCCGTGTCCGTGGTCTTAACGACCTGTTTAGGTGCTTTGGCTAGTGAAGCCGCTTTATTGTGGGGTTGTCAAGGCAACCGCACTGTCTTCCGCGCGGGAGGAACACTCAATGTTTTCCCTTTAATGAGATGATGCCTCGTGGACCGGGCATCTTAAGCGTAAGAGATGCATAATGCGGTATTGCGTTAAAGCGGGCGAAAGCTTCGCGCCCCAGCAGTGCTTGATAGCTACTTGAGAATGGGGCGATGTGGAAAGTTAGTTGTTCGCGACGGAAGTTATCAGGGGAGCCGAACATAACTTCTAGCCAGAGAGAACCTATACAACGGGCATCCGGGCCTGGCGTTACCCCTTGAAAGGAGGTTTTGCTATGGCGAATTTTTGTTGGGTCTATCCCTATGTTGCGGATTGTGTCCTGGTATAACAGGTTTAGACCACTGCCGCCGTCCATCAGGACATTTGTAAAGTGGAGTCCGCTAATTATTGGATCTAATACCAAGGCAGTCCAGCCTGCGTTCCAGATACTTTTAGAGTAATCCTGATGGTCGAAGGTGATCGATTTTAACAACCATTGGCGAGACTCCTTTGGGATAGGCCGTACGGCGCGTATCTCTGTTGGCGCCATTCTGTTCGTCACGTGAAGTAAGTTTACTGTTTTGACTTCTTGTGGGAAATCCTTTTGTTTCCTGGTGCTCTGCTTGTGGGGTTCGTCGTTGTCCTCACTTGGTGTGTCGAGCCCCTTGTGTTTGGCGTTGAGTTTGCCGGATTTCTTGAAAACCCAACAATCTCTGTGGGTATGGTTCGCAGGCTTCCCGGGAGTACTGTGTATTTGACATATCTTGTCCAAGATTTTGTTTAAGTTGGATATCTCGTCCCTATTATCCTTGAGGGGCGGCTTTCTCTGATTCTGCCGCGAGCTTTTGAATCCGGCGTTGACCGTCGTGCTCTTTGGGCTCTTTCCCTTATTCCGGCGCTGGTCCTTGCTGCGTCGGGGTTTTCCGTTTCCATCCCTAACTTCGGATGTACTTGGGTTGCTGGTGCTACATCTTGCCAACCAGCTGTCCTCTCCTGCGCAAAAGCGGGTCATGAGGCTTGTTAATGCGGACATTGTTCTTGGCTTTTCTTAGCCGAGGTGTCTGGCGAGCCATTCGTCTTGAACGTTATGCTTAAAAGCTGCTAGGGCTTCAGCGTCCGGACAGTCGACTATCTGATTCTTTTTAGTAAAAAATCTGTTCCAGAATTTCCGGGCTGACTCTCCGGGTTGTTGAGTTATGTGACTGAGATCGTCTGCATCCGGAGGGCGGACATAGGTCCCTTGAAAATTTGCCCGGAAAGCATCCTCAAGCTCTTCCCAACTTCCAATGGTGTTTTCGGGAAGGCTTTTGAGCCAATGCCGGGCTGGCCCTTTAAGCTTGAGGGGTAAGTATTTTATGGCGTGGAGGTCATCTCCTCTGGCCATGTGTATGTGGAGGATATAATCCTCGATCCAGACCCCAGGGTCTGTTGTTCCGTCGTACGCCTCTATGTTTACGGGCTTGAATCCCGCTGGAAATTCATGGTCCAGCACCTCACCGGTGAAACATAGGGGGTGTGCGGCACCCCTGTATTTGGGTGTGCCATGATGTTCGGATATTTGTTGTGTTGCATTGCTTACTAGATGAAAGTGCTAGTGATCGACTAGAGGGGGGTGAATAGGCGATTTTTATGGAAGTCTTCAAAACATGTAAGTTTCGAAGACAAACGATAGAAATAAACCTATTACCATGCAGCGGAAGGTAGACTACACTAGGCAAACCATAGTCAAGTATTCAATGAAGTGAAAGCACAATGACTAATAGCAGCTAGTCAGTAAGGTCAGGTAGGAAGATATTGTGAAGCCAATCAGAACAAGTAATCACTCAGTGAAGCCAAATGGTGATGCAATCGTACAATGACTTCACAAGGACCAACAGTAAGTAAGGGGAAGGGAAGAATGAAACCAGTGACTCGTTGAAGACAATGATTTGTTGGACCAGTTCCAGTTGCTGTGACAACTGTATGTCTGGTTAGGGAGGCTGAGATTCAACTCAGAAGACCTCGTCTTCACCTTATTCCCCTTGAGCTAAGGACACCCAGTCCTCGCCCAATCACTCTGGTTAGTCTTCAAGGTAGACTTCCAAACCTTCACAGACTTCATTCACCGGCGATCCACAATGACTCTTGGATGCTCAGAACGCGACGCCTAACTGGCTGGAGGATTCACAGTCCTCAAGTGTAATAAGTCTTCAGATCACACAGACAGGAAGACTTAAGTGATGCCTAACACTCTTTGGCTCTCAGTGTTTAGGGCTTTATCCTCGCAAGGAATTCTCTCTCAAAGGCTTCGAGGTGGGTTGCTCTCAAACGACAAAAGCCGTACTCTAACTCTGAGCAGCCAACCATTTATGGTTGTAGGGGGTGGGCTATTTATAGCCACTAGGCAACCCGACCTGATTTGTCCGAAATGACCCTGGGTCACTAAGGAACTGACACGTGTTCCAACGGTTAGATTTCAAATGCACACGGCAACTTTACTTGGGCTACAAGCAAGGCTGACTTATCCAACTCTGGACAAGATTTGCTCTCATAGTCTTCACTCGAAGACATAGGATTTTGGTTAAGCATCACTTCAGTCATTCTGGCTGGTTCTCTTGGACCCCACTTAACAGTACGGTGGTTCCTATGACTCAACAAAGAAAAACACAGAACGACTAAACTGCTAAGTCTTCGCGCTCCATAGTCTTCACGCGATGTCTTCTCTTGTCATAGTCTTCAATGTGAATGTCTTCACATACCACCTTTGACTTCAATGTCTTCATACATTTTTAGGGGTCATCTCTGGTAGGAAAACCGAATCAATGAGGGACTTCTACCTGTGTTATCCTGCAATTCTCACAAACACATTAGTCCCTCAACTAGGTTTGTTGTCAATACTCCAAAACCAACTAGGGGTGGCACTAGATGCACTTACAATCTCCCCCTTTTTGGTGATTGATGACAAACTAGTTGAAGTTTTCAACGGGGAATATAATATGTGAAATTGTAAAGGATAGGGAATTGTCTTCATAAGTTGCAAGGGCTCCCCCTGAAGATGTGCGTATAAGTAATTTGCTTTTGGAATGCAAATGCACATGGCAGGTTGTACTTGTGGAGATCCTCTTCAACTTATGATGACAATTCATCATGCATGAAAAGTATGTGAAGATAATGACATGCATAATGAAAAATGGACGTCTGCAAAATGATCTAAGTGCGGAATTTATCGTCGCACATGCGGAATTTATCATCGCATCACAGAATTGCAAATAAGTAGCAGACGACCATCGAGTTTAAGTGTTACAACTCAAAGAACCAAAAGTATCAAAACGAGAGTTGTAAACATTAGGCAAAATATAAAGCAACCGCCCATATAGACCCGTTTGAAGACTATCAAACTCATATGCTTCTCCCCCTTTTGTCAGTAAGGACCAAAAAGGTTTGAAGACACAGAGCATCTACTCGTTCCCATGAGGAGTAGGTGAAGCAGCAAGGTCGTCCGTGTTGTTCGGCGGTGCAGACGAACTCGGGGCAGTGTCGATGCGTGCAGAAGTAGGGGGCGGTGAAGTGGCATCATCTTCGTCCTCGATCACTCTGGCATTCACAGTTGCCGCGGAGGAAGAGAACTCAGAGTCTTCAAGAGACGGAGTTCATCGCAGCACAGTCCTTCTTGGAGGTGTGGAGTCAAACTTGAAACGCTTAAAGAAGCGTCAGCCCTTTCCATGTACGCCGACAGGTTTCATAGGCAACAAAGGCAGTCTTGGTGGTAAGATTGCGAATGCGGTTGACATCCACCAAGAGGCTTTGCATTTGGCGCTTCAGCCAGTCATGATGCCTATCCTATTTCTGATGAAGGGCAACCAGAAGCTCTCGATCATTGAGAACACGAGATCGCTTCTTGGGCCGTTGGGCAATGGTGATTTCAGTGGCTTCAGTGAGGGCATGATGAGGTGCACGTGTAGTACCAGCCAGAGGATAAACATGAGTGACTGCTTCAACTCCTTCAATGTTTTGAGAGAAGCTTTGATGCTCAGCATTCTGAAGACTAAGAGGCTCCTTGGCAGGCTCTGGATAGATGGCTTCAACGGACATATCAACGTTAGGCAGAAAGATCCGATGATTGCGAGCAGAGGGATGATATAAGACAACTGAGTGTAGTTTGATCAGCCGCATTATCCATGGAGCGTAAAACTTCAAGTCAAAAAGATCAGATCCTGATGCAGCAAGTTGGCGGATGAAGAAGTCTTGTGCATTGAAGCATTTTCCGTGAAGAATATAAAAGACCAAAGTCTTCATTGCACCTTCCAGCTTTGCATGTGGAGAATGTCCTTTGATGGGCCAGAGAGTTTGCATGATAATGTGATAGATAGTGCGTGGCAGATACTCAAGGTCTTCAACAAAGAACTCCTTAGGATATGCAGCATCTAGAGGCAAAGGCTTCATCATGCTAAGCATCTGACTCATGTTTGGTTCAGGCTTCTGAAAGATGCTCTCCATAGCTGCACTGTGAAGCTGACAACCAGGTTCATAAAGATCTCCAGGAGTGGGCAGACCAGTGAGCTCAATGATATCAAAGGCTTTGGCTTCGTGATGAACATTTCCGGTCATCCACTCAAGGACCCAAGTCTTCGGATCTCTTTTGTAGCCACGAATGTGAAGAGTGGCATAGAATTGGAGCAGTAATTCTTCGTTCCAGTGCTCTTGGTCGGTGACAAACGGCAACAATCCAGACTCTTTGAAGCAATCCAGAGCTTCTTCCAAGCAAGGCAGACCAGTTATGGCTTCAGTATCAAGACGCATATGAGGGAAAATGCGACCTTGATTGTACAGAATGCATGAGTAATAACTTCGCTGCGGATTGCTCCAAAACCGATCAGAAGATATTCTTTCCCTGGAGTAGGGGTTCTTGGCGCTATTGAAGAAGGTGTTGTCTGCTTTGAAGCCGTTGACATTAAAGGATCCGGGTGCTGATGCAGGACCTGGAAACCTGGGCAACCTTGGCATTGGCTTCTGTACCTGAGGTTTGTGCTCAACGTGATAGTCAAACTGAGGACCAGTAGCAGGCGCAGGAACAGGAGTAGTTGCATCATTGGCTTCATTGACTTCTGGCACATTGGTTGGTGCAGGCTCCACATTTGCTTTAGCCATGACAGCGCCATTGGCTTCATTTGAGTTGGTGGTGGCAGCCTCGAGATTCTCAACCTCCACTTGATGAGCTGGAGGGTCGGGCACAGACACGTTCTCCTCGAGAACAGCTTCTTCAGTAATGGGGGGAGTAGGGACACGTTCTTCTTCTTGTGTGTCGTCGGCTGATGCAGCCGGAATGTCTTTAGCAGCCTTAGCCTCAGATCGAAGACATTCACAGTAGGAGTGGCATCTGGAAACACTTGACGTGTAACAGATTGGTGGGGCACTTCTCCTTCTGGAACACTCGAAAGAGGGACTTGAGACCTTGGTCCTTTGTGAAGCCTACGTAACGCTGGCGACGCCGTTGGAGATGGAGTTGGCTGGGCCTCAAAGTCATCTTCTTCTTCTTGCCGGGGTGGTGTGACTTGTTGTTGTGGGTGATCAGCCCATGATGCATCCTGTGCAATTGGCGTCAGAGGACGACCAATGCTGATGAGTTTGCTGTGCGTAAGTACAGGCAATGATACCAGTTGGTGCTCGATATGAGGAAGAACTACATCATCTTCAACATTGTCATGGTGACCAATGTCTTCAGCAGCGGTGGGATCAACTGCTGGAATGTCTTCAGCTTCATGAGCCTCTGTGGAAGCAGGCTCATGGACAATCAGTTGGTGCTCTTGTTGTGCAGATGCAGGGCGAACCATTGAGATAGGTTCAACAACTAAGGGCTCTGTGGGAGCAGCCCGATCCTTCTTTGTCTTGCGCTTCTTCTTGGAGGGAGCAACATCAGAGGCTTCAGGATGTTTCCTCTTTCTAGCTTCAGCCTCAGCAGTCCTCGTCTTCTTCAGTTCCGAAGCGGTTGACCTGACCTTTGGCTTCGAGCCGGTCATGCTGGCTGGGAAGACAATGGGATGTGCTTCCTGCCTTGGGGCTTCGGGTTCGGCCGCAGCTGGCTTCTTCTTCTTCTTTGCAGCCATCCTGGGATCGATGCCAGGACGACCAAGAGCCTTGCGCTTCTCAGCCTCATTGTAGGCTTGCACACACTTGTCAGCCAGGCTCTTCATGCGCTCACGAGAACCTTGAGCTTCTTCACGCTTCTTGAGAAAGGCTTCCTTGAGCTCGTGCAGCATGATCTTGAAGTTTTTGACCTCTTGCACGCTGAGCTTGGCCATGTGCTTCTTGAACTGAGCTTTCTCAAAGTCGATCTTTTGCTTCAGTTCAACGATGCGCTGAGCTAGAGCTAGCTCTGAAGCAATGGCGCCATGGAAGGCGACACTGAGGCCAATTGGAAGTTGCAGATCTTCAAAGCTGAGGTTGGGCGTGTCAAACCACTCATCAATGAAGTTGTGGATGATTGCCACGTCAAAGAGAGGCAAATCATTGAAGATTTCTGCTTCTTCTTTGCTCTTGATCAGTTGCTCAAGAGCGTCATCTGCAAGATCTTCATCGCTGGACAGATCAATAGCGTCGTTGCGCAGAATAGCAGCAGCAGTCAGTTCTTGGCTGGTGTGTTGCAAAGGCATCTTTACTTTCGAGGGCTTGGAGATGCGTGACAAATCTTCAGACTGCACACTATCTTCAGGAGGTGCAGTAGCCAGTGGCTTTGCTCATGAGATTTTTGGTGCTGAGGCAGGCTTTGAAGCTTTAGGCTGCTTCAGTTTCTTTGGCTTCGGCGGTGCAGGCGCTTCATCAGATTCAGCGTCATCTGCAGGCTCATCCACGGCTGTCCCTTGAACCATGATATGAGTGATGAGACCTTCCAGGTTGTAGAAGGGCCCAACAAGATTGGGTTCAGCTTCGCGGGTGCCATCGGCACGGGGAGCAGAGGGACCAGGGTTGAAGTCTAGTCCCAATGACTTCTTGTTCTGCTTCGCCGAATTCTGGGCAAACTGGAAGTTGCGCTTGAACAGATTGTTGTCACGACACCATAGCAATGACGATGGGTCAGCATCCGCAGGCTGTGGTCCACGGACCATGCAGGGATAGAAGCCTTGTTCAATGGCTTCATCTCTGGACCTGGGTTGAAGATTTCTGTATAGGATGTCTCCCCATGGTCGCTTGATGGCATTCTTCTTAGCATATTCCTTGGTCACAAACCTGTACTTGAACCACTATTCTACCCAATATCGTCGAATCCATTGGATTCGTGTCTTGCGCTGATTGTAATCCTCTTCTGGATCTGTCTTGTACAGCTCTGAGAGGTCATCGGGCAGATCTCTTGATGTTTCACCTCGACGCTTTCTGCCACCCTTCCTTACTGATTTCTCTGCAGCCATGAACTTTAAACTGAATGGCTTCAACACGTTCAAAGGCTTCAAAGGCTTTCGCTTGCTGGACAAACAGGAACTGGCTTCGAGAGAATTTATATGATGTTGTAAGAATTCTGCAAATGAATGCAGACTATGAGAACCAAGGGATTCTCCCACGGACATGTACCTGTGACAGCATTAAGGTGCGAGGGAAGGGGAAGAGGTCATATGCATTCTCAGAAGATTTTGAAGATAAATCAGTTTAGAAGACATTGACCTCAACGTGCGAAGACATTCACTCATAGATAAAGAGTTGGTTCCAGATTTGTACGAATCCATGGATCAATACAAGTGAGGAATCTAACTACTTTGTGAAGCATAAGTGAACATACTAGGCATATTATGAGATGCAGTATGAAATAGATCCAACTTGTGTGAATAGAAACTTCTTGTGGCAGAAAGTGATGAATCTATAGGATCAAAGGGGCCGTAAAAAGGAAGTTTTATTTACCACACGAAGAACTGCTAGACGGAGAGGGAGATGAGGCCGAGCAGTTCGATCGTTCGTGCCCTAACTTGGCGACGGAGGACACCTACGGCGACGGCGGAGAAGACGATGTCCGCGGCCGGCGTGAAGACGGCGTCCGAGAGGTCGCAGCAGCTAAGCGCTTCGTCGCCGGCGTCGTCAAGGGCTAGCGGTGGCGCTAGGGTTTGTGCGAGAGTGGAAGAAAGGATAATGACTATGGTGAGGCGTGTATTTATAGGGACAGGGACGGCACAGTGTTATTACACAGGTGCCCCTGGCGATTCACATCTGAAGGACACGTGGCCATCATGCAACATATCGGAGGTTGTTCCACGTTCCCACGCACGCCTGGATTGTCGGGTGGTCGTTCCCACTTCTCCGGGTTTCAGGTGAAGGAATTAGCATTGAAAGCGGACTTAATGTTTGTCTCTGTATCTTCTGCTGACAAGGACGCAGAGAAGACATTCGACAGTTTCAAGAGAATGCATATGATTTGGAGAGATAGAGTTTGAGATGTAAAGCATAGAGAGGTTAGGGTCCGATCACATTCACTTAGTTCAAAAGATTCAACAAGAAGACATAGCTATAAGTGAATGTTGTATAGGACAGAACACTAGTATATATATAAATATAATCAACATAGTGAAGATACTCATGAAGACATGTTGAGATTGAAGCCAGACCAAATGTGAAGACATAGCAAATGTAACGCATGGGTGAAACACTTCAAACAGAAGAATTTGGTGGTGGCGTTACCCACCGTATAGGAAGTATTAGACCCAGACACGGTGCACAATTACCGTGGCGCTCCGAAGTCAAATTCCACATTAATGTATTCACATTTAGAATGTAAGTCTTCATTGATTGAAGACATACTTTACTTCGTGTGTTGCACATCTAAGTCATCAATATGCACAAGTGTTAGGATGTGTGCCTGATCACAGGACATTTGAGGATTCCAAGATATTTAGCTCACACTGTAACTTGCAAAATCTCTTCTCATCCAAGGGCTTGGTGAAGATATCTGCCAATTGCTCTTCAGTGTTGACGTGTATGATATCAATATCTTCCTTCACAACATGATCTCTGAGAAAGTGATGACGAATTTCAATGTGCTTTGTCTTCGAGTGCTAAATTGGGTTGTTGGCAATCTTGATGGTGCTTTCGTTGTCGCAGTAGAGTGGCACTTGCTTCAGATGAATGCCATAGTCTTTGAGTGTTTGCGTCATCCACAGAAGTTGAGCGCAGCAAGATCCAGCAGCAATGTATTCAGATTTAGCAGTGGAGAGAGATACACAATTTTGCTTCTTTGAAGACCAACATACAAGTGATCGTCCCAGAAAATGACATGTGCCTGATGTAGAATTGCGATCCACCTTGTCACCAGCATAATCAGCATCCGAGAATCCAACCAGATCAAACTCTGAGCCCTTGGGATACCATAATCCTAATGTTGGGGTGTGAGCCAAATATCGAAGTATTCGCTTCACAGCTAAGTGATGCGATTCCTTTGGTGCTGCTTGGAATCGAGCACACATGCAAATACTAAGCATAATATTTGGCCTAGATGCACATAGATAAAGTAAAGACCCAATCATGGAGCGGTATACCTTTTGATCGAACTCTTTACCATTGTCGTCGGGACCCAGATGATGTTTGGCTGGCATTGGAGTTGTGAAGCCTTTGCAGTCTTGCATCCCAAATTTCTTCAGGCAATCTTTGAGATACTTCTCTTGATATATGAAGATGTCGTTGCGTTGCTGACATATTTGAAGACCAAGGAAGAACTTCAGCTCAACCATCATGGACATCTGATATTGCTCTTGCATCATATATCCAAACTCGTCAGTGTATTTCTGATTGGTGCAGCCAAAGATAATGTCATCCACATATATTTGGCACACAAACAGTTCACCATCATATGTCTTCGTGAAGAGAGTGGGGTCGAGGGAACCAGGTTTGAAGCCTTTGCTCTTCAGGAAGTATTTGAGTGTGTCATACCAAGCCCGAGGGGCTTGTTTGAGGCCGTACATTGCCTTGTTGAGCTTGTACACCATGTCGGGATGTTTTGGATCTTCAAAGCCAGGCGGTTGTGCAACATACACTTCTTCTTCAATCTTGCCATTGAGAAAGGCGCTCTTCACATCCATTTGATATAGAAGAATGTTATGATGATTTGCATAGGCCAGCAGTATGCATATGGCTTCAAGTCTAGCCACAGGAGCAAATGTTTCATCGAAGTCAATCCCTTCAACTTGAGTGTATCCTTGAGCAACGAGACGAGCTTTTTTTCTGACAACTTGACCATGCTCATCTTGCTTGTTGCGATATATCCATTTGGTGCCTATTATATTGTGCTTGCGAGGATCAGGACGCTTAACTAGTTCCCATACATTATTCAGCTCAAACTGTTGAAGCTCTTCTTGCATAGCTTGAATCCATTCAGGTTCCAAGAAGGCTTCTTCAACTTTCTTGGGTTCAGATATTGAGACAAATGCGAAGTGCCCACAGAAATTTGCTAGTTGTGTTGCCCTTGAACGAGTGAGTGGACCTGGTGCATTGATGCTATCAATTATTCTCTCAATCTGTACTTCATTTGCAACACGAGGATGTACATGACGAAGATTTTGCTCTTGCTGATCATTGTCATCGTTAGAGGGATTGTCTTCAGGCTGAGCATTGTCTTCGGGTTGATCAGGTGCGGAGATGATAAGTTCCTCTTCAGGCTGAGCTTCAGACAATATGATTTCTCCTGTTCCCATAAGTTTGATTGATTCACTGGATGGAACTTCATCTAGCACATTTGGCAGGTGCTCACTTTGTGAGCCGTTCGTCTCATCAAACCGCACATCCACTGTTTCAACCACTTTATAGTGAAAAAGGTTGGAGACTCTGTAGGAGTGCGAATCCTTTCCATATCCAAGCATAAAACCCTCATGTGCTTTTGGTGCAAATTTTGAAGTGTGATGTGGATCCTTGATCCAGCACCTGGCGCCAAATACTCTGAAGTAACTGACGTTTGGCTTCTTGCCAGTAAGGAGCTCATAGGATGTCTTGTTCAGAAGCTTGTGAAGATAAACACGGTTGATGATATGGCATGCAGTATCAATGGCTTCATGCCAGAACTTTCTTGGAGTCTTGTATTCATCAAGCATCGTCCGGGCCATCTCAATAAGTGTTCTGTTCTTGCGTTCGACGACGCCATTCTGCTGTGGCGTGTACGGAGCTGAGAATTCATGCCATTATCACTTCTGATGTGCTTTATCTTGGCGCCATAGTTGTTCATTGCTCGATTGGCGAAGCGTCTGAAGACATCCTCCACTTCAGTCTTGTAGAGGATTATATGCACCCAAGTATATCTTGAATAATCATCAACAATGACAAACCCATAGAGACAAGCAGTAGTAGTAAGAGTTGAGTAACGAGTGGGACCAAAAAGATCCATGTGGAGCAGTTCGAAGGGTTGAGTTGTTGTCATGATTGTCTTCGAGGGATGCTTGGCCCTCGTCATCTTTCCTGCTTCACAGGCACCGCATAAGTGATCCTTCTTGAACTTGACACCCTCGATGCCTATGACATGCTTCTTCCTTGCAAGGGTGTGGAGGTTCCTCATGCCAGCATGCCCTAGCCTCTGATGCCAGAGCCAGCATTCAGAAGCTTTTGCTAGAAGACATACGGCAAGTTGTGGTCCTGCTGAGAAATCTACCACGTACAAATCATCTTTCCGATACCCTTCAAACACTAGAGACTTGTCAGATTCCATTAGAACAAGGCAGCGATATTTTCCAAATATCATAATCATGTTTAAATCGCAAAGCATTGAGACAGACATTAAGTTGAAACCAAGGGATTCAACAAGCATGACTTTATCCATGTGTTGATCCTTTGAGATTGCAACTCTACCTAGACCCAATACCTTGCTTTTACCAGTGTCAGCAAATGTGATGTGACTTCTGTCAGATGGACGTAAAGTTGAGTCCATGAGAAGGCTTCGCTTGCCAGTCATGTGATTGGTACACCCACTATCAATAATCCATTCTGAAGCTGCTGGTGTCGTACCCTACAGTGCAGTTAGGGGGATAGGCTTCATGAAGAGAATTGTGAAGCAAAAACATTTGACGAACCAGTGGATTATTAAAGCTTAGATCGAGATTAGGACTGATAGGGCAAGTAGCAAGTGATTCAGGAACAAAGTACATAATAAGACCATTTGGGCATTTGATCTTGCACCCTATAAGATGTTTAAGGTCCCCAGCAATAGCATTAGACGATTTTGGTTTTCGTCTGGAGACCTTTCCCTGCAAAAGGGAGTTAAGCTTTCTTAGCCACCCACATCTTCAAGGGTGGCTTCCAAGTAATGAGTCTAAGTGCAGCATCTGAGAACTTTGGCTTTGGAGCCCTAGCAAAAAGTCTTGCAGGTGGACAATAGTACTCATAAGAATAAGTAGAATAGTTCTTGGTCTTATGAACATGGCGGTTTGATGAACCGCGCTCATATTCATAGGCCTGAGTATGGCTTCCCTGCAAAACATTTGTGTTAGTGCGACTCAGGTGAGTCCTCTGTCTGTATGAAGCCTTTGGACCGTATGAAGCCTGTGGTCTGGGGTTTGTCTTCTTCACCTGTGGTGTCATGATGACATTCACAGGAAGATTCTCCAAACACCTTTTCGGCACCCAGATCTTCTTCATAGGCGGTCCATTCCTGCAGTTAGTACCAATATACCTGGCAAACACTTCACCATTTTGATTCTTAAACAGTCTATAGTTTGCATCAAAGGATTCATCAATAACAATGGGATTAGCACAAGTGAAGCCATATAGGGTGGATGGATCCGCTGAAGGTTCCTTTGCAGCAACCCATGTGGTTTTGGGGTACTGCTCAGGTTTCCAGTAAGAGCCATCAGCATTCATTTTCCTTTCGAACCCGACACCCTCTTTCCTAGGGTTTCGGTTCAGGATCTGCCTTTTGAGGACATCACATAGTGTCTGATGCCATTTGAGACTTTTGTACATCCCTATTTCAAGCAGTGTCTTCAACCTAGCATTCTCATCAGCAATAGCAGTGGTATCCTCAGCAGAGGGGTTAGTTACCACATCAACAGTTGAAGATATTGCAATAGTAGCAGCAGTAGAACATTCAGCAACAGAAGTAGCGTTATCACGCTCAATGCATTTAAGACATGGTGGTTCAAATCCTTCCTGAGCTGAACTGATCTGTTGGCGCGAAGTGACTCGTTTTCCTTTTGAAGATCTTCATGAGCCGCTCTCAATTTCTCAAGATCTTGCTTCCTTTGAAGATAATCATAGGAAAGCCTTTCATGAGTTGTTGAGAGCGTTTCGTGACGACTTTCAAGTTCCTCATACTTAACGTGAATATTTTTATGTCTTCAATTAAGGACTGAGATCGAGTCATTTCAGCGTCTAACAGGTCATCGCTTTTGTCTAACAGTTTTTGAATGTGTTCCATAGCTTTCTGTTGTCCAGTTGCAATTTTAGCAAGTGTTTTGTAGCTGGGTTTGGAACCACAATCAGAGTCATCGTCACTGGATGTTTGATAGTGAGTAGTGAGTGTGTTTACCTTGGCACCGCATGCCATGAAGCAGTAGGAAGGAGCGGAGTAGTCCTTGTCATTTGCATCGGTGTCGGTGATGAAGTCATTGTCTTCAGTGTTGAAGATGGACTTGGCAACGTATGCTATAGCCAGACTCGCAACGCCAGAATCGGACTCCTCCTCAGACTCCACCTCCACCTCCTTAGAAGTAGACTCCTCGTCAGAATCCATTTCCTTGCCAACAAACGCACGTGCCTTGCCAGATGAGCTCTTCTTGTGTGATGAAGACTTTGAGGAAGACTTGGAAGAAGACTTTGAGTATTTCTTCTTCTTCTTGTCGTCAGAGTCATACTCCTTGCTCTTCTTCTTCTTGTTGTTCTCATTGTCCCACTGTGGACACTCAGAGATGTAGTGGCTAGGTTTCTTGCACTTGTGACATGTTCTCTTCTTGTAGTCATGAGCAGAAGCTTCATCATTTCTTGAGCTTCATCGTGAAGACTTTTTGAAGCCTTTCTTCTTGGTGAATTTTTGGAACTTCTTCACAAGCATAGCAAGCTCCTTTCCAATGTCTTCAGGATCATCAGAACTGCTGTCAGATTCTTCTTCAGATGAGGAGACAACTTTTGCCTTCAAGGCACGAGTTCGCCCATAGTTGGGACCGTAGATGTCTCTTTTCTCAGAAAGCTGAAATTCGTGTGTGTTGATCCTCTCAAGTATGTCAGACGGATCAAGTGTCTTGAAATCAGGATGTTCTTGAATCATCAGGGCTAAGGTGTCAAACGAACTGTCAAGTGATCTCAGGAGTGTCTTGATGACTTCATGCTTGGTGATCTGAGTGGCGCCGAGGGCTCGAAGCTCATTTGTGATGTCAGTGAGTCGATCAAACATGAGCTGGACATTCTCATTGTCATTTCTCTTGAAGCGGTTGAAGAGGTTGCGAAGGACACTGATTCTCTGATCTCTCTGGGTTGAGACGCCTTCGTTGACCTTGGAGAGCCAGTCCCAGACTAGCTTAGATGTTTCCAAAGCACTCACGCGGCCATACTGTCCTTTGGTCAGATGACCACAGATGATATTCTTGGCAGTAGAGTCCAGTTGAACGAACTTCTTGACATCAGTAGCAGTGACACCTTCTCCAGCCTTGTGAACGCCGTTCTTGACGACATACCATAGGTCGACATCAATGGCTTCAAGATGCATGCGCATCTTATTCTTCCAGTAGGGATATTCAGTTCCATCGAAGACAGGGCACGCAGCGGCGACTTTAATTATCCCTACAGTCGACATAGCTAAAACTCCAGGTGGTTAAACCGAATCACACAGAACAAGGGAGTACCTTGCTCTGATACCAATTGAAAGTGCTAGTGATCGACTAGAGGGGGGTGAATAGGCGATTTTTATGGAAGTCTTCAAAACATGTAAGTTTCGAAGACAAATGATAGAAATAAACCTATTACCATGCAGCGGAAGGTAGACTACACTAGGCAAACCATATTCAAGTATTCAATGAAGTGATAGCACAATGACTAATAGCAGCTAGTCAGTAAGGATCAGGTAGGAAGATATTGTGAAGCCAATCAGAACAAGTAATCACCTAGTGAAGCCAAATGGTGATGCAATCGTACAATGACTTCACAAGGACCAACAGTAAGTAAAGGGAAGGGAAGGATGAAACCAGTGACTCGTTGAAGACAATGATTTGTTGGACCAGTTCCAGTTGCTGTGACAACTGTACGTCTGGTTAGGGAGGCTGAGATTCAACTCAGAAGACCTCGTCTTCACCTTATTCCCCTTGAGCTAAGGACACCCAGTCCTCGCCCAATCACTCTGGTAAGTCTTCAAGGTAGACTTCCAAACCTTCACAGACTTCGTTCACCGGCGATCCACAATGACTCTTGGATGCTCAGAACGCGACGCCTAACTGGCTGGAGGATTCACAGTCCTCAAGTGTAATAAGTCTTCAGATCACATAGACAGGAAGACTTAAGTGATGCCTAACACTCTTTGGCTCTGGGTGTTTAGGGCTTTATCCTCGCAAGGAATTCTCTCTCAAAGGCTTCGAGGTGGGTTGCTCTCAAACGACAAAAGCCGTACTCTAACTCTGAGCAGCCAACCATTTATGGTTGTAGGGGGTGGGCTATTTATGGCCACTAGGCAACCCGACCTGATTTGTCCGAAATGACCCTGGGTCACTAAGGAACTGACACGTGTTCCAACGGTCAGATTTCAAACGCACATGGCAACTTTACTTGGGCTACAAGCAAGGCTGACTTATCCAACTCTGGACAAGATTTGCTCTCATAGTCTTCACTCGAAGACATAGGATTTTGGTTAAGCATCACTTCAGTCATTCTGGCTGGTTCTCTTGGACCCCACTTAACAGTACTGTGGTTCCTATGACTCAACAAAGAAAAACACAGAACGACGAAACTGCTAAGTCTTCGCGCTCCATAGTCTTCACGCGATGTCTTCTCTTGTCATAGTCTTCAATGTGAATGTCTTCACATACCACCTTTGACTTCAATGTCTTCATACATTTTTAGGGGTCATCTCTGGTAGGAAAACCGAACCAATGAGGGACTTCTACCTGTGTTATCCTGCAATTCTCACAAACACATTAGTCCCTCAACTAGGTTTGTCGTCAATACTCCAAAACAAACTAGGGGTGGCACTAGATGCACTTACACTAGAGCTTGCTTTCTTGGCCCATAGATAGATCTGGCTGGGCCATCTTTTTGATGCGGATCCTTTGGTGGATCGCGTGCCGGCTTGTGTGCGGCGCCGCTTGCCGCTCCATGCTGGCCATGCAGTCGTCTATCCGACCGGGTGGCTTTCCTATTTTTTGACTGCGGGGGCTCTAAGGCCTCCTCGTCAAATTCAGGCAGTAGCTTTCGCTTTGGATAGCTTTTTGTGCGGCGACTGCCGCCATATTTGTCTGCGATGTTGCGTACTTTGCTCCATCTAATGCTGAGTGCATCTTCCACAGTTTTGAGCTTCCGCTTCTGCTTTTTCAGGCTACGCGTAGTGGCAACGAGCCTTTTGTGGAAGTTCTTCTGCTCCATGAGCCTATCCGGCGTAAGCTCGTCCGGACTATTGTTTTTGCCGGGGACGGGGTGTTTGGTTTGTTTATCCAAGTTGCCCTGTTCGGACTGTTGCTCGAAGGCATGTTCGTCGTCCGCCGGCTCGTCCTGCTCTATGGCTGAGTCTGTATGGCTGCTGTTTCTGTCGAGGCGGGGCTTGGAGCGCGCTTACGTCGCCGCTTTGATTGCTTTTCGAGTGAACGATCCCTCATTGCATCCCTGTGTTCCTCGTCGTCGCTTCCTTTGGGTGTGTCCACCATGTATACATCATGAGACGAGGTGGCTGTCCAGTGCCTTATAGGCGTTGGTTCATGTTCATCTCCTACATTGTCGTCCATACCGTTGATGTCTTCGGAGTCGAAGTCGAGCACATCGTTTAAATTATCGACAGTGGCTACAAAGTGGGTGGTGGGTGGGCATCGAATTTCTTCGTCGTCCACATCCCAATCCTGTCGGTCATAGTCCGGCCAGGACTCTCCTGACAAAGAGAGAGACCTGAGTGAATTCAGGATGTCGTCGAAGGGCGAGTGCTGAAAGATGTCTGCGGCGGTGAACTCCATGATCGGCGCCCAATCGGATTCGATCGGCAGGGGCGCGGAGGGTTCGGAGTCCGGAGAGGAGTCCGGCACCTTGGAGTCACGGACTTCGCAGGGGACAAGGCTGGTGTTCGGCTTGATTGCCGTAGAGATTGCAGCCCCCGAGGCGGTGGCTAACCACCCATCCTCGCTTGGTGTGATCGGCTCCGAGCTAGGGGTCGGAGCGGACACAGGTGCGGCCTCCAGGGCACTATTCGGCGGCAGAGCTAGATCATGCCCATCGTGACAGTGCGGCGCGCTCGGCTGTGGCTCGAATCCGTCGAAGATCAAGTCTCCGCTGATGTCGGCCGTGTAGTTCAAACTTCCAAATCTGACCTGATGGCCAGGGGTGTAGCTTTCGATCTGCTCCAGATGACCAAGCGAATTGGCCCGCAGTGCAAAGCCGTTGAATACGAAGATCTGTCCGGGGAGAAAAGTCTCACCCCAGATCGCATCGCTGTTGATGATCGGAGAAGCCATCGGGCCCTAAAGTGACGACACAGAGGAACTCTCAATGAAAGCACCAATGTCGGTGTCAAAACCGGCGGATCTCGGGTAGGGGGTCCCGAACTGTGCGTCTAGGCGGATGGTAACAAGAGACGAGGGACACGATGTTTTTACCCAGGTTCGGGCCCTCTCGATGGAGGTAAAACCCTACGTCATGCTTGATTAATATTGATGATATGGGTAGTACAAGAGTAGATCTACCACGAGATCAGAGAGGCTAAACCCTAGAAGCTAGCCTATGGTATGATTGTCTGTCCCTACGGACTAAAACCCTCTGGTTTATATAGACACCGGAGAGGGCTAGGGTTACACATAGTCGGTTACAATGGTAGGAGATCTACATATCCGTATCGCCAAGCTTGCCTTCCACGCCAAGGAAATTCCCTTCCGGACACAGGACGAAGTCTTCAATCTTGTATCTTCATAGTCCAGGAGTCCGGCCGAAGGTATAGTCCGGCTATCCGGACACCCCCTAATCCAGGACTCCCTCAGTCAGCGACCCGTGAGTGGTCTCCACAAAAGAGGCAAGGGAGGACCGGGAGGCGACGGAAAGGCTTGCGGTGGAGGCCTGCGATGAGGCGTACATGGCAGCGCTCCACTGCCTCTACACAGAGCAAGTGGAGGCGGAGCGCCGCCTGTATGAGCAGCTAGTTGTCGG